>NC_135318.1:72181319-72346856 GCF_048772815.1 Callospermophilus lateralis | reverse complement strand
AACTCTTCTGAAATTACTTTGAAAGTAGACTGATGTGAGAGTTTCTCTTTAGAGATAATTCAGATTACTTGCATAGGAAGTGGCAGCAGGTCTGGGGATGTCGTAGCTCAGTGGCAGTGACCTTGCCTAGCTTGGGGCTGGCCTGCCATGGACTTTCACCCCAAACACTTGCAAGAAAAGAAAATGGAGGGAAGGGAGAGGGAAAGTTGGAAGGGAGGGAGGCAAAGTTGGAGGGATGGAGGGAGGTAGAAAAGAAGGAAGAAGAAAAGGAGAAAAACCAGGAAGGGAGGAAGGAAGCAAGGAAGGAAGGAAATAGGGAGAGCACAAGGGCAGGGAAAGGACTGAGTCACTAAAACAAAAGGCAAAGGACACAGAGACCAATATAGGCCATAAAAGCTGTTGGAACAGTTTAGACAGCTTTAGAATTTGAGTGACATCAAACTGAATGTTATTATGACTGGATGGAATCTTCCTACTTAGCCCCGCCTTGGCCTGGCCTAAACCAAATCAAGGGGTGGGTGGCATGGAGAGGAATTCTCTCTGGCTGGAGTGGGAGGGACCTAAACCTGTGGAACTTGAGGATGCACTGGGTAGGGAAGGGGACAAGACTCCCCTGATGGGCAGTTGAGCACAACAAGGCTCCTGGGAGCCCTTGATCATGGCTCCTACCGCCATATGCCCACCACCCGCCATACGCTCAGCCCCTGAAGGGGATCACAGTGGTCTGCTCCGTTGCCTGGTGCAGGTTGGAGTTCCTGACCAAACACCTGAGTGTCCACAGCCTGTGTTGGCCTGCCTGGGCAGGCTGTGGTTGTGGTGGCAAGAGCCAAAGCCGTCTTGGCGTGATGGAGGAGCCAAGGGCTGCCTCTCAGCCATACTAGTGGGTGGTTCTGGAAGAAGCACCCAGGGTTGTGGCAGCATTGTCTGAAGACATGAAGCCAGGCCATCTTTCTTATGGCTTTCCTTGGGAGTTGGTGATGTGTACAGCTCTTGGATTTTTTGCTGTTCTCTCACTTTTCTGGAGAAGTTTTCAGTCGGTCAGTAGCAGGCTTTACGTGGGAAGAGAAAAAAAGCTGGCTCTAAATCTTGCTGGACTTATTGAAAAAAAAATGTGGACTTCTTGAGAAAGTTAGCCTTGTTGAAAAAGAACATGAAGGCTTAGATTCATCTTTAAAGGATAGCAGATTTGAGAAGGGTTCAAGGGAAGCACAACATCTGGAGGAAACCTACGAAAAGCTGCATAGGTCCGAATCCAGCCATGGCGTTGAAATGCTCTTTCTGGAAGAAGAGCTCAAATCACAGAAGGCTAAACATGGTCAACAGGATGAAACGATGGCGCATCTATCAAGAAGGATACAGGCCCTCCAAGGTGAAGCTGAATCCCTCAGATCACAAATAGCTGAAGCTAAAACAAACTGGAGACTCTTTCAAGTCAATGAGGAAGAACTGAAGCTGGCAATGAAAGAGGTTTTGAATGAAGGATCCCAACTTCCGCAAACGCAGAGACCAACAACACAAGGAGAAGTGAAGCACAGAGGGAACAAGGAGGTGTCCAATATAAAGCAAAAATCACATTAGAGGACTCTAAAGTCGCTGGAGAACAAGTTCTAAGAGACACAGAAAATCACATGGAGTCTCTGAGTGTATGCTTGCTGAAGATGAAGGATAGGTCTTCTCCAAGCCTGGGAGCCCAAAGGGATGGTGGTCACCTGGAATTGGGAAGGACGAGTGAACCAGAAATTGGTGCTCACTTGGAGGATGAGTCCAAAGGAGCTTTGAGGAACCTGGTTGATGGTGCTAAGCTAAAGGCCTCCTTAGAAATCTTGGCAGGAGGAAGAAATCAAAATGTACTTTCTCATCTGAAGTGGCGAAAACCACGGAAGACCTTACAGAACACCTTAAAAGTCTGCAGACTGAACAGGCATCCTTGCAGTCAGAAAATGCACAGCTGCAAAGTGAGAATGAGACCCTACAGAAGAACTTTAAAGTCATGGTGGAACGCTATCAAGAAAATATGATGAAACTGCACAGGAAATTAAGAGTGGAGAAAAACTCCCTGGTGGAGCAAGAGGAGAAACTTTCCAAAGTCGAAGAAAAGTTGAGCCATACAATGGAAGAGCTGGAGACCTACAGAAAGAGAGCCCAATATCTTGAAGAAGAATTGCAGAGAACCATTCATTCCTGTCTGGGGAAGATTATTTCCTCTGAGAAAGAAGCACATGCTAGTGAGTTGGCAGCTCGGATTGCTGAAAGAAACCTCAGTTATTTCAGGAAACAAAATGCGCGCAACAGTCAAAAATTAACTGAGAAGGAGCTTAGATTTGAACTTGTACAAAAAGATCCCTATGATGCACTGGATGTTTCCAACTCAGCAATGGGCAGAAAGCCTTCTCCAAATGGGCCCTCACCATAGGTCAGCCTTCATCTGAAAGGAGACCTCCTCATTTTGAAAAGAGTGGTCCACTCACGCTCTCAGCTTTCATTCCAGTGGGAGGAGGAAGAGGGTCAAGGGGCCCTGGAGAATCCTCTGGACCATGCGACTAGCAGTAAAGGAAGAGAATCCAGCTGTCATAAGTTCACTGATTTTCAGAGAGCACCTTCTCAGACTGGGCCCCTCTCTCCTCCAGGGGAACAGGCCAGCAGGCTGATGATCCCTCCACCAGGCCAACCATATTCTTCTGATCCACGTCTTCCTCTACAAAGGCAAGATAGGTTTTACTCAAATTGTGGTAGACCATCGGGACCAGCAGAACACAGAACTCCTAATATGCCTCCTTTGGATAAATGGGATGGGCCTATGTCTTTACCAAGGCAATCCAGTAGAAAGGAGACCATAGTCGATCTCAGGGACTCTGACGTGCCTGATTCACCACTCCATGCTGAAAACCAAGCAACTGGCTCTGGCTCTGTGTTGGCACCTTTCCCTCCAGTAAGAGGTGCCTTGTTTCCAGTTGACCCAAGGGGTCAGTTCATGAGAAGAGGACCTTTTTTTTCCTCCACCTCGCCCAGGAATCGTGTATGGGAACCTGGAGATCATTTTCCACCAGGCCTGCCACCCACTCCATTTCCAATGGGAAATGTCTACGCAGGGAGGGGGTTTTCGTCACAATCTTCCCCCAAGAGCTGGAATTCAGCCCTCTACACCCGCATTCTGAAAGTACAAGTGAGTTCCCTGGAGGGTTCCTTCCACCTGCAAATAAGCCTGTTACTCAACATCCAGAACCAAACAAGAAACCTCATGCTGTTGCTCTCTCTTCAAATGTAATTGGACTTATCTCTCATTTTTAGTTTATAAGTAACTGCTTTTACTTCAGTAATTGACTATACTTTGGCTCCAATTGAAGCTCAATGAAACTATTATTCTTAAGATAGTATTTTGTAAATAAATTGGTTTACGTAGGAATCTTATGAGTAAATTATTCCTATTTTATTTTATTCCAGAGTACAGCATTTAATCTGATGAAGCCACTATTATATAAACAAGAATGGGAGTTCTAGGTACTTGTAATCTAGCTGCTGGAAATATGTTTTAAACTCCCAACAAAGAAGTGTATTTAGTATGACTGTAGCAAATGTCAAGTGACTTTAGGCTTAATGAAATTGTCACTGATTTACAGACTGGTTGGGCATATCAGCAAGTTTTTCCATATCAGAATAACTAGAGCATGGGAGGACCAAAGGAGAGAACACAACGAAACATGTCACGGAAACAGGAGGTCTCAACTACAAAGAAAAATGAAGACCTCTTTTTTATATTGGTTGCTTAAAACATTACATAGCTCTTGAGATATCATATTTCCTACATTAGATTCAAGTGAGTTATGAACTCCCATTTTTACCCCATATACACATTGCACAATAACATTGTTTACACATCCACATTTTTACAACATGCCATATTAGTAACTGTTGTATTCTGCTACCTTTTCTATCCTCTACTATCCCCCCTCTTCTGCCCTCCCATCTTCTCTCTCTATCCCATCTGCTGTAATTTAAAGTTTGGGAATTGGAAACCACACTTTAAACTCACTCTGCTCCCCTTTTTCCCTTCTGTCAAATTACTCATCATCTTCTTCTATTCCTCTTCCTCCTCCTCCTCTTCCTCCTCCTCCTTATACCTTTCATTCATTCATCATACACTCATGCATTGGTTCATTCATTCCTTTCACATATGGTGTTGGGGATCCAACTCAGGACCTTTGAAAGTGCGAAGCCAGCACTCTAGTGCTGAGTCACAACCCCAGCAAATATATCTTTTTGATTTTATGACTGTTTATATGAAATTCAGAATTGCATTCTGCTATGGTTCACTGATATGTGGATTGACCTAGTCCTTGCTTTCTGAGAGACTTTTGGAAAATACATAGGAATTATTAGGAGGTTGAAATGAAGAAACAAAGAGGAAATTCCCCAATTTCTTATTCTTAAATTCCGCACTCTTGACTCTGCCTACCTGCTATAAAAACTTTTAAACGCTTACTCCCCATTTCTATATCATTGCCAACAAGTGAACATTCACTGCCCTACAACAAACCAGAGAACTCACATTGAACAATGTTTCCCCATTAGAGACCAAGAAACAATACTTATTAAAAAAAATACCCTAGCTATGAATTAGTAGTTAAAGCTTTATTTGGGGGCTAAATGTGCTCTAATTATGTGTTTGTGTGTTTGTTGATGTGTGTGTGTGTGTGTGTGTGGGTGTGTGTGCTTGCGTGTCAAACATGCACTGAGGTGTAAAATAAATGCAGGATTGCAACGGCCTTCTTAAAAATAAGAAGCAGCTTTATCACATTTGTAGCCCAGGGAAGAATCTGCCTGATACTTGACCTACAATTAATTGAAATGTGAAAAATTCAGGCCTAGAAAAACAAAGCCAACATACATAATAAATCTAATCAGTCTGTCTCACCTGTTTTCAAATCAGTTCTTTAAATAAACCTAAATTGCCAGCATAAAACATCAGTTGCTCTAAACGAGTGGATGGATGTCCCCTGCCATGGGCTGTGTAAAATACATGGAGGATCCCGCACTGATTGTTATCTAGAATGACTTCTGCCTGAACTACTATTAGTGAATAGTTGCTGTTATAGTGCGGTTCTGATACCAGTAAACTTTAATGAAGGTAATTTCAGGATGCAAAGAAATAAATTGATTTTACTAACTGGTTTTTGGAAAAACACTGCCATAAAAAAATTATCAATATGTTCATAAAGGCATCTACATGTCTCTCCACAGGGGTTTTACTTAATGGGGGAGGGGGTGAGGTCTGGATATAACTTAACTGTCCATTAGTAGGTAGAACAATGTAATGGGAATCACAGTGCACATACTGGTTTGAACTCAATCTAGGTAACATGGATTCATCTCTGTGTAAGAGGCCTGCTTCTGAAAAACACAATGTAGAGCTCCAAAAGCAGAACGATACTTTCAGAATACCATGTTATGTTTGTAAATAGACAGACAGATAGATATACAGAAATCAAAAATCTGAAAACGGTCTAGAAGTGTACATTTCAATAACTTACAATGTCAGTAGTGGGAGATTAATACCAGATCAAGAAGACTGTATCTGCATGCGAGATGGTTCAATTTTTAAAGAGTTTTTTAAATGACAATGGACAGAAAATTCAAAGGGTTACAGTAAGTGTTGAGAAGTGACTTGGTAAAAGGAGCACAGAGGTGAGAAAGAATTAAGAAGAGTTCAATAGAACCAGGTATAATATCTGTACACATGACTCCATGAACAGGAGCAAAGGGGACACTTAAAGAAATCATAAGGACTAAGGAGAGATCAGGATGAGGGGGGCTTGTAGGAAGAGCTGAAAAAAAAAAACAAAAGCATGCAATGGGCAGAAAATGTGGAAGAAAAGGCCTCACAGGTGGTAAACTGATCCATCTCTCCCTGGTAGTTCAACTGTATGAATAACAGAGAGGCCGGCTAAGTGGGAAAGTACTTGGAAACTCTGTTCATGCAGACAACAGAAAGTGCCACCAGAGTGAAAAAAGTAAACCTAGTAAGACAGCTTAGCCCCTTCCCCTTGGAGTTTTATGCAGGCTCTCTTTCTTACTGTGCCTCTGTTCATCTACACTGATACGTGTTAGGTCCAAAGGCAGTGACAAACATTGTTACATGTATTGATGAATCCTGCCAATTCCACAAAGCACAGCCATTTTACTTAGTGTTCTCAATACCTTCTTTTTGACTCTCATCTCGTTTGAAGAAACACTTTCAGAGGAAAGAAGTTCTCCCTAAGCCACATGTGTCCTTAAGTAAACTATGAATTGAGTGCTATTTCAAGGTGTTTGGGCTGATTCCTCCACATGGCCCGTAAAACCTAGAAAAGTGTCATGCACCAACAGGCAGTACATCTTCACTGAGTCCTGTTCTTTGCACTCCAGGGTCATATTATTGTCCATTTAATGGTCAGAAAAACAGTGTTACAGTGAGTATCCTTCTTAGTAGTAGGACTAAAGTGTTTTGGACTCGCATGTTCAGTTACTGAAAAGGCTCAGGGAAGTGCACTTGAGAGCTGGTCATTTGATACAGGTACTGCAGAGGAAAACAAGCTACTCTCATTTGGCAACTTTTAGACAGTGATACAGCTCTGGCCATGTAAGTGTAAATAACAACAGCTCTCATCATGCATGGTGGCCTATGGGCTTGGAACTTGCATGCTTACAAAACCAGTGATTACTTGTGCATCTTCTCCTTCGAACCTCATATGTGAATCATCAACTAGTCAAGTGTTAACTTGGGAGGACAACAATATGTTGGGATGTCCTTTTTGTACATCAAGCCATGAACTCTTTGTCTTAACATCAACAATATAATTAATGTTCAGGAGTTACATCCATTTCAGAGAGTCATATCCATCCTTCTCTTGGCTATATATTTTTAAGGACCAGCCAGCTTCCTTAGATGTTTTCAAGCCCATGAAAAGGCCAAAAAAAAAAAAAAAAAAAAAAGTCTGAAAGAAGAGTTTGACGAATTTTCAACAAATACTAATCTAGATATGCTGACATGAAAACCAACTAAAGTTTTCAACTCCTTCTTTTTTGGAACATTAGCTATGCCGGGCTTTTCAAAAATGACTTCTCAGAACTGACTTGTGCCCATGTTAGCAACTCTTCTGAAATTACTTTGAAAGTAGACTGATGTGAGAGTTTCTCTTTAGAGATAATTCAGATTACTTGCATAGGAAGTGGCAGCAGGTCTGGGGATGTCGTAGCTCAGTGGCAGTGACCTTGCCTAGCTTGGGGCTGGCCTGCCATGGACTTTCACCCCAAACACTTGCAAGAAAAGAAAATGGAGGGAAGGGAGAGGGAAAGTTGGAAGGGAGGGAGGCAAAGTTGGAGGGATGGAGGGAGGTAGAAAAGAAGGAAGAAGAAAAGGAGAAAAACCAGGAAGGGAGGAAGGAAGCAAGGAAGGAAGGAAATAGGGAGAGCACAAGGGCAGGGAAAGGACTGAGTCACTAAAACAAAAGGCAAAGGACACAGAGACCAATATAGGCCATAAAAGCTGTTGGAACAGTTTAGACAGCTTTAGAATTTGAGTGACATCAAACTGAATGTTATTATGACTGGATGGAATCTTCCTACTTAGCCCCGCCTTGGCCTGGCCTAAACCAAATCAAGGGGTGGGTGGCATGGAGAGGAATTCTCTCTGGCTGGAGTGGGAGGGACCTAAACCTGTGGAACTTGAGGATGCACTGGGTAGGGAAGGGGACAAGACTCCCCTGATGGGCAGTTGAGCACAACAAGGCTCCTGGGAGCCCTTGATCATGGCTCCTACCGCCATATGCCCACCACCCGCCATACGCTCAGCCCCTGAAGGGGATCACAGTGGTCTGCTCCGTTGCCTGGTGCAGGTTGGAGTTCCTGACCAAACACCTGAGTGTCCACAGCCTGTGTTGGCCTGCCTGGGCAGGCTGTGGTTGTGGTGGCAAGAGCCAAAGCCGTCTTGGCGTGATGGAGGAGCCAAGGGCTGCCTCTCAGCCATACTAGTGGGTGGTTCTGGAAGAAGCACCCAGGGTTGTGGCAGCATTGTCTGAAGACATGAAGCCAGGCCATCTTTCTTATGGCTTTCCTTGGGAGTTGGTGATGTGTACAGCTCTTGGATTTTTTGCTGTTCTCTCACTTTTCTGGAGAAGTTTTCAGTCGGTCAGTAGCAGGCTTTACGTGGGAAGAGAAAAAAAGCTGGCTCTAAATCTTGCTGGACTTATTGAAAAAAAAATGTGGACTTCTTGAGAAAGTTAGCCTTGTTGAAAAAGAACATGAAGGCTTAGATTCATCTTTAAAGGATAGCAGATTTGAGAAGGGTTCAAGGGAAGCACAACATCTGGAGGAAACCTACGAAAAGCTGCATAGGTCCGAATCCAGCCATGGCGTTGAAATGCTCTTTCTGGAAGAAGAGCTCAAATCACAGAAGGCTAAACATGGTCAACAGGATGAAACGATGGCGCATCTATCAAGAAGGATACAGGCCCTCCAAGGTGAAGCTGAATCCCTCAGATCACAAATAGCTGAAGCTAAAACAAACTGGAGACTCTTTCAAGTCAATGAGGAAGAACTGAAGCTGGCAATGAAAGAGGTTTTGAATGAAGGATCCCAACTTCCGCAAACGCAGAGACCAACAACACAAGGAGAAGTGAAGCACAGAGGGAACAAGGAGGTGTCCAATATAAAGCAAAAATCACATTAGAGGACTCTAAAGTCGCTGGAGAACAAGTTCTAAGAGACACAGAAAATCACATGGAGTCTCTGAGTGTATGCTTGCTGAAGATGAAGGATAGGTCTTCTCCAAGCCTGGGAGCCCAAAGGGATGGTGGTCACCTGGAATTGGGAAGGACGAGTGAACCAGAAATTGGTGCTCACTTGGAGGATGAGTCCAAAGGAGCTTTGAGGAACCTGGTTGATGGTGCTAAGCTAAAGGCCTCCTTAGAAATCTTGGCAGGAGGAAGAAATCAAAAATGTACTTTCTCATCTGAAGTGGCGAAAACCACGGAAGACCTTACAGAACACCTTAAAAGTCTGCAGACTGAACAGGCATCCTTGCAGTCAGAAAATGCACAGCTGCAAAGTGAGAATGAGACCCTACAGAAGAACTTTAAAGTCATGGTGGAACGCTATCAAGAAAATATGATGAAACTGCACAGGAAATTAAGAGTGGAGAAAAACTCCCTGGTGGAGCAAGAGGAGAAACTTTCCAAAGTCGAAGAAAAGTTGAGCCATACAATGGAAGAGCTGGAGACCTACAGAAAGAGAGCCCAATATCTTGAAGAAGAATTGCAGAGAACCATTCATTCCTGTCTGGGGAAGATTATTTCCTCTGAGAAAGAAGCACATGCTAGTGAGTTGGCAGCTCGGATTGCTGAAAGAAACCTCAGTTATTTCAGGAAACAAAATGCGCGCAACAGTCAAAAATTAACTGAGAAGGAGCTTAGATTTGAACTTGTACAAAAAGATCCCTATGATGCACTGGATGTTTCCAACTCAGCAATGGGCAGAAAGCCTTCTCCAAATGGGCCCTCACCAATAGGTCAGCCTTCATCTGAAAGGAGACCTCCTCATTTTGAAAAGAGTGGTCCACTCACGCTCTCAGCTTTCACTCCAGTGGGAGGAGGAAGAGGGTCAAGGGGCCCTGGAGAATCCTCTGGACCATGCGACTAGCAGTAAAGGAAGAGAATCCAGCTGTCATAAGTTCACTGATTTTCAGAGAGTACCTTCTCAGACTGGGCCCCTCTCTCCTCCAGGGGAACAGGCCAGCAGGCTGATGATCCCTCCACCAGGCCAACCATATTCTTCTGATCCACGTCTTCCTCTACAAAGGCAAGATAGGTTTTACTCAAATTGTGGTAGACCATCGGGACCAGCAGAACACAGAACTCCTAATATGCCTCCTTTGGATAAATGGGATGGGCCTATGTCTTTACCAAGGCAATCCAGTAGAAAGGAGACCATAGTCGATCTCAGGGACTCTGACGTGCCTGATTCACCACTCCATGCTGAAAACCAAGCAACTGGCTCTGGCTCTGTGTTGGCACCTTTCCCTCCAGTAAGAGGTGCCTTGTTTCCAGTTGACCCAAGGGGTCAGTTCATGAGAAGAGGACCTTTTTTTTCCTCCACCTCGCCCAGGAATCGTGTATGGGAACCTGGAGATCATCTTCCACCAGGCCTGCCACCCACTCCATTTCCAATGGGAAATGTCTACGCAGGGAGGGGGTTTTCGTCACAATCTTCCCCCAAGAGCTGGAATTCAGCCCTCTACACCCGCATTCTGAAAGTACAAGTGAGTTCCCTGGAGGGTTCCTTCCACCTGCAAATAAGCCTGTTACTCAACATCCAGAACCAAACAAGAAACCTCATGCTGTTGCTCTCTCTTCAAATGTAATTGGACTTATCTCTCATTTTTAGTTTATAAGTAACTGCTTTTACTTCAGTAATTGACTATACTTTGGCTCCAATTGAAGCTCAATGAAACTATTATTCTTAAGATAGTATTTTGTAAATAAATTGGTTTACGTAGGAATCTTATGAGTAAATTATTCCTATTTTATTTTATTCCAGAGTACAGCATTTAATCTGATGAAGCCACTATTATATAAACAAGAATGGGAGTTCTAGGTACTTGTAATCTAGCTGCTGGAAATATGTTTTAAACTCCCAACAAAGAAGTGTATTTAGTATGACTGTAGCAAATGTCAAGTGACTTTAGGCTTAATGAAATTGTCACTGATTTACAGACTGGTTGGGCATATCAGCAAGTTTTTCCATATCAGAATAACTAGAGCATGGGAGGACCAAAGGAGAGAACACAACGAAACATGTCACGGAAACAGGAGGTCTCAACTACAAAGAAAAATGAAGACCTCTTTTTTATATTGGTTGCTTAAAACATTACATAGCTCTTGAGATATCATATTTCCTACATTAGATTCAAGTGAGTTATGAACTCCCATTTTTACCCCATATACACATTGCACAATAACATTGTTTACACATCCACATTTTTACAACATGCCATATTAGTAACTGTTGTATTCTGCTACCTTTTCTATCCTCTACTATCCCCCCTCTTCTGCCCTCCCATCTTCTCTCTCTATCCCATCTGCTGTAATTTAAAGTTTGGGAATTGGAAACCACACTTTAAACTCACTCTGCTCCCCTTTTTCCCTTCTGTCAAATTACTCATCATCTTCTTCTATTCCTCTTCCTCCTCCTCCTCTTCCTCCTCCTCCTTATACCTTTCATTCATTCATCATACACTCATGCATTGGTTCATTCATTCCTTTCACATATGGTGTTGGGGATCCAACTCAGGACCTTTGAAAGTGCGAAGCCAGCACTCTAGTGCTGAGTCACAACCCCAGCAAATATATCTTTTTGATTTTATGACTGTTTATATGAAATTCAGAATTGCATTCTGCTATGGTTCACTGATATGTGGATTGACCTAGTCCTTGCTTTCTGAGAGACTTTTGGAAAATACATAGGAATTATTAGGAGGTTGAAATGAAGAAACAAAGAGGAAATTCCCCAATTTCTTATTCTTAAATTCCGCACTCTTGACTCTGCCTACCTGCTATAAAAACTTTTAAACGCTTACTCCCCATTTCTATATCATTGCCAACAAGTGAACATTCACTGCCCTACAACAAACCAGAGAACTCACATTGAACAATGTTTCCCCATTAGAGACCAAGAAACAATACTTATTAAAAAAAATACCCTAGCTATGAATTAGTAGTTAAAGCTTTATTTGGGGGCTAAATGTGCTCTAATTATGTGTTTGTGTGTTTGTTGATGTGCGTGTGTGTGTGTGTGTGTGGGTGTGTGTGCTTGCGTGTCAAACATGCACTGAGGTGTAAAATAAATGCAGGATTGCAACGGCCTTCTTAAAAATAAGAAGCAGCTTTATCACATTTGTAGCCCAGGGAAGAATCTGCCTGATACTTGACCTACAATTAATTGAAATGTGAAAAATTCAGGCCTAGAAAAACAAAGCCAACATACATAATAAATCTAATCAGTCTGTCTCACCTGTTTTCAAATCAGTTCTTTAAATAAACCTAAATTGCCAGCATAAAACATCAGTTGCTCTAAACGAGTGGATGGATGTCCCCTGCCATGGGCTGTGTAAAATACATGGAGGATCCCGCACTGATTGTTATCTAGAATGACTTCTGCCTGAACTACTATTAGTGAATAGTTGCTGTTATAGTGCGGTTCTGATACCAGTAAACTTTAATGAAGGTAATTTCAGGATGCAAAGAAATAAATTGATTTTACTAACTGGTTTTTGGAAAAACACTGCCATAAAAAAATTATCAATATGTTCATAAAGGCATCTACATGTCTCTCCACAGGGGTTTTACTTAATGGGGGAGGGGGTGAGGTCTGGATATAACTTAACTGTCCATTAGTAGGTAGAACAATGTAATGGGAATCACAGTGCACATACTGGTTTGAACTCAATCTAGGTAACATGGATTCATCTCTGTGTAAGAGGCCTGCTTCTGAAAAACACAATGTAGAGCTCCAAAAGCAGAACGATACTTTCAGAATACCATGTTATGTTTGTAAATAGACAGACAGATAGATATACAGAAATCAAAAATCTGAAAACGGTCTAGAAGTGTACATTTCAATAACTTACAATGTCAGTAGTGGGAGATTAATACCAGATCAAGAAGACTGTATCTGCATGCGAGATGGTTCAATTTTTAAAGAGTTTTTTAAATGACAATGGACAGAAAATTCAAAGGGTTACAGTAAGTGTTGAGAAGTGACTTGGTAAAAGGAGCACAGAGGTGAGAAAGAATTAAGAAGAGTTCAATAGAACCAGGTATAATATCTGTACACATGACTCCATGAACAGGAGCAAAGGGGACACTTAAAGAAATCATAAGGACTAAGGAGAGATCAGGATGAGGGGGGCTTGTAGGAAGAGCTGAAAAAAAAAAACAAAAGCATGCAATGGGCAGAAAATGTGGAAGAAAAGGCCTCACAGGTGGTAAACTGATCCATCTCTCCCTGGTAGTTCAACTGTATGAATAACAGAGAGGCCGGCTAAGTGGGAAAGTACTTGGAAACTCTGTTCATGCAGACAACAGAAAGTGCCACCAGAGTGAAAAAAGTAAACCTAGTAAGACAGCTTAGCCCCTTCCCCTTGGAGTTTTATGCAGGCTCTCTTTCTTACTGTGCCTCTGTTCATCTACACTGATACGTGTTAGGTCCAAAGGCAGTGACAAACATTGTTACATGTATTGATGAATCCTGCCAATTCCACAAAGCACAGCCATTTTACTTAGTGTTCTCAATACCTTCTTTTTGACTCTCATCTCGTTTGAAGAAACACTTTCAGAGGAAAGAAGTTCTCCCTAAGCCACATGTGTCCTTAAGTAAACTATGAATTGAGTGCTATTTCAAGGTGTTTGGGCTGATTCCTCCACATGGCCCGTAAAACCTAGAAAAGTGTCATGCACCAACAGGCAGTACATCTTCACTGAGTCCTGTTCTTTGCACTCCAGGGTCATATTATTGTCCATTTAATGGTCAGAAAAACAGTGTTACAGTGAGTATCCTTCTTAGTAGTAGGACTAAAGTGTTTTGGACTCGCATGTTCAGTTACTGAAAAGGCTCAGGGAAGTGCACTTGAGAGCTGGTCATTTGATACAGGTACTGCAGAGGAAAACAAGCTACTCTCATTTGGCAACTTTTAGACAGTGATACAGCTCTGGCCATGTAAGTGTAAATAACAACAGCTCTCATCATGCATGGTGGCCTATGGGCTTGGAACTTGCATGCTTACAAAACCAGTGATTACTTGTGCATCTTCTCCTTCGAACCTCATATGTGAATCATCAACTAGTCAAGTGTTAACTTGGGAGGACAACAATATGTTGGGATGTCCTTTTTGTACATCAAGCCATGAACTCTTTGTCTTAACATCAACAATATAATTAATGTTCAGGAGTTACATCCATTTCAGAGAGTCATATCCATCCTTCTCTTGGCTATATATTTTTAAGGACCAGCCAGCTTCCTTAGATGTTTTCAAGCCCATGAAAAGGCCAAAAAAAAAAAAAAAAAAAAAAGTCTGAAAGAAGAGTTTGACGAATTTTCAACAAATACTAATCTAGATATGCTGACATGAAAACCAACTAAAGTTTTCAACTCCTTCTTTTTTGGAACATTAGCTATGCCGGGCTTTTCAAAAATGACTTCTCAGAACTGACTTGTGCCCATGTTAGCAACTCTTCTGAAATTACTTTGAAAGTAGACTGATGTGAGAGTTTCTCTTTAGAGATAATTCAGATTACTTGCATAGGAAGTGGCAGCAGGTCTGGGGATGTCGTAGCTCAGTGGCAGTGACCTTGCCTAGCTTGGGGCTGGCCTGCCATGGACTTTCACCCCAAACACTTGCAAGAAAAGAAAATGGAGGGAAGGGAGAGGGAAAGTTGGAAGGGAGGGAGGCAAAGTTGGAGGGATGGAGGGAGGTAGAAAAGAAGGAAGAAGAAAAGGAGAAAAACCAGGAAGGGAGGAAGGAAGCAAGGAAGGAAGGAAATAGGGAGAGCACAAGGGCAGGGAAAGGACTGAGTCACTAAAACAAAAGGCAAAGGACACAGAGACCAATATAGGCCATAAAAGCTGTTGGAACAGTTTAGACAGCTTTAGAATTTGAGTGACATCAAACTGAATGTTATTATGACTGGATGGAATCTTCCTACTTAGCCCCGCCTTGGCCTGGCCTAAACCAAATCAAGGGGTGGGTGGCATGGAGAGGAATTCTCTCTGGCTGGAGTGGGAGGGACCTAAACCTGTGGAACTTGAGGATGCACTGGGTAGGGAAGGGGACAAGACTCCCCTGATGGGCAGTTGAGCACAACAAGGCTCCTGGGAGCCCTTGATCATGGCTCCTACCGCCATATGCCCACCACCCGCCATACGCTCAGCCCCTGAAGGGGATCACAGTGGTCTGCTCCGTTGCCTGGTGCAGGTTGGAGTTCCTGACCAAACACCTGAGTGTCCACAGCCTGTGTTGGCCTGCCTGGGCAGGCTGTGGTTGTGGTGGCAAGAGCCAAAGCCGTCTTGGCGTGATGGAGGAGCCAAGGGCTGCCTCTCAGCCATACTAGTGGGTGGTTCTGGAAGAAGCACCCAGGGTTGTGGCAGCATTGTCTGAAGACATGAAGCCAGGCCATCTTTCTTATGGCTTTCCTTGGGAGTTGGTGATGTGTACAGCTCTTGGATTTTTTGCTGTTCTCTCACTTTTCTGGAGAAGTTTTCAGTCGGTCAGTAGCAGGCTTTACGTGGGAAGAGAAAAAAAGCTGGCTCTAAATCTTGCTGGACTTATTGAAAAAAAAATGTGGACTTCTTGAGAAAGTTAGCCTTGTTGAAAAAGAACATGAAGGCTTAGATTCATCTTTAAAGGATAGCAGATTTGAGAAGGGTTCAAGGGAAGCACAACATCTGGAGGAAACCTACGAAAAGCTGCATAGGTCCGAATCCAGCCATGGCGTTGAAATGCTCTTTCTGGAAGAAGAGCTCAAATCACAGAAGGCTAAACATGGTCAACAGGATGAAACGATGGCGCATCTATCAAGAAGGATACAGGCCCTCCAAGGTGAAGCTGAATCCCTCAGATCACAAATAGCTGAAGCTAAAACAAACTGGAGACTCTTTCAAGTCAATGAGGAAGAACTGAAGCTGGCAATGAAAGAGGTTTTGAATGAAGGATCCCAACTTCCGCAAACGCAGAGACCAACAACACAAGGAGAAGTGAAGCACAGAGGGAACAAGGAGGTGTCCAATATAAAGCAAAAATCACATTAGAGGACTCTAAAGTCGCTGGAGAACAAGTTCTAAGAGACACAGAAAATCACATGGAGTCTCTGAGTGTATGCTTGCTGAAGATGAAGGATAGGTCTTCTCCAAGCCTGGGAGCCCAAAGGGATGGTGGTCACCTGGAATTGGGAAGGACGAGTGAACCAGAAATTGGTGCTCACTTGGAGGATGAGTCCAAAGGAGCTTTGAGGAACCTGGTTGATGGTGCTAAGCTAAAGGCCTCCTTAGAAATCTTGGCAGGAGGAAGAAATCAAAAATGTACTTTCTCATCTGAAGTGGCGAAAACCACGGAAGACCTTACAGAACACCTTAAAAGTCTGCAGACTGAACAGGCATCCTTGCAGTCAGAAAATGCACAGCTGCAAAGTGAGAATGAGACCCTACAGAAGAACTTTAAAGTCATGGTGGAACGCTATCAAGAAAATATGATGAAACTGCACAGGAAATTAAGAGTGGAGAAAAACTCCCTGGTGGAGCAAGAGGAGAAACTTTCCAAAGTCGAAGAAAAGTTGAGCCATACAATGGAAGAGCTGGAGACCTACAGAAAGAGAGCCCAATATCTTGAAGAAGAATTGCAGAGAACCATTCATTCCTGTCTGGGGAAGATTATTTCCTCTGAGAAAGAAGCACATGCTAGTGAGTTGGCAGCTCGGATTGCTGAAAGAAACCTCAGTTATTTCAGGAAACAAAATGCGCGCAACAGTCAAAAATTAACTGAGAAGGAGCTTAGATTTGAACTTGTACAAAAAGATCCCTATGATGCACTGGATGTTTCCAACTCAGCAATGGGCAGAAAGCCTTCTCCAAATGGGCCCTCACCAATAGGTCAGCCTTCATCTGAAAGGAGACCTCCTCATTTTGAAAAGAGTGGTCCACTCACACTCTCAGCTTTCACTCCAGTGGGAGGAGGAAGAGGGTCAAGGGGCCCTGGAGAATCCTCTGGACCATGCGGCTAGCAGTAAAGGAAGAGAATCCAGCTGTCATAAGTTCACTGATTTTCAGAGAGTACCTTCTCAGACTGGGCCCCTCTCTCCTCCAGGGGAACAGGCCAGCAGGCTGATGATCCCTCCACCAGGCCAACCATATTCTTCTGATCCACGTCTTCCTCTACAAAGGCAAGATAGGTTTTACTCAAATTGTGGTAGACCATCGGGACCAGCAGAACACAGAACTCCTAATATGCCTCCTTTGGATAAATGGGATGGGCCTATGTCTTTACCAAGGCAATCCAGTAGAAAGGAGACCATAGTCGATCTCAGGGACTCTGACGTGCCTGATTCACCACTCCATGCTGAAAACCAAGCAACTGGCTCTGGCTCTGTGTTGGCACCTTTCCCTCCAGTAAGAGGTGCCTTGTTTCCAGTTGACCCAAGGGGTCAGTTCATGAGAAGAGGACCTTTTTTTTCCTCCACCTCGCCCAGGAATCGTGTATGGGAACCTGGAGATCATCTTCCACCAGGCCTGCCACCCACTCCATTTCCAATGGGAAATGTCTACGCAGGGAGGGGGTTTTCGTCACAATCTTCCCCCAAGAGCTGGAATTCAGCCCTCTACACCCGCATTCTGAAAGTACAAGTGAGTTCCCTGAAGGGTTCCTTCCACCTGCAAATAAGCCTGTTACTCAACATCCAGAACCAAACAAGAAACCTCATGCTGTTGCTCTCTCTTCAAATGTAATTGGACTTATCTCTCATTTTTAGTTTATAAGTAACTGCTTTTACTTCAGTAATTGACTATACTTTGGCTCCAATTGAAGCTCAATGAAACTATTATTCTTAAGATAGTATTTTGTAAATAAATTGGTTTACGTAGGAATCTTATGAGTAAATTATTCCTATTTTATTTTATTCCAGAGTACAGCATTTAATCTGATGAAGCCACTATTATATAAACAAGAATGGGAGTTCTAGGTACTTGTAATCTAGCTGCTGGAAATATGTTTTAAACTCCCAACAAAGAAGTGTATTTAGTATGACTGTAGCAAATGTCAAGTGACTTTAGGCTTAATGAAATTGTCACTGATTTACAGACTGGTTGGGCATATCAGCAAGTTTTTCCATATCAGAATAACTAGAGCATGGGAGGACCAAAGGAGAGAACACAACGAAACATGTCACGGAAACAGGAGGTCTCAACTACAAAGAAAAATGGAGACCTCTTTTTTATATTGGTTGCTTAAAACATTACATAGCTCTTGAGATATCATATTTCCTACATTAGATTCAAGTGAGTTATGAACTCCCATTTTTACCCCATATACACATTGCACAATAACATTGTTTACACATCCACATTTTTACAACATGCCATATTAGTAACTGTTGTATTCTGCTACCTTTTCTATCCTCTACTATCCCCCCTCTTCTGCCCTCCCATCTTCTCTCTCTATCCCATCTGCTGTAATTTAAAGTTTGGGAATTGGAAACCACACTTTAAACTCACTCTGCTCCCCTTTTTCCCTTCTGTCAAATTACTCATCATCTTCTTCTATTCCTCTTCCTCCTCCTCCTCTTCCTCCTCCTCCTTATACCTTTCATTCATTCATCATACACTCATGCATTGGTTCATTCATTCCTTTCACATATGGTGTTGGGGATCCAACTCAGGACCTTTGAAAGTGCGAAGCCAGCACTCTAGTGCTGAGTCACAACCCCAGCAAATATATCTTTTTGATTTTATGACTGTTTATATGAAATTCAGAATTGCATTCTGCTATGGATCACTGATATGTGGATTGACCTAGTCCTTGCTTTCTGAGAGACTTTTGGAAAATACATAGGAATTATTAGGAGGTTGAAATGAAGAAACAAAGAGGAAATTCCCCAATTTCTTATTCTTAAATTCCGCACTCTTGACTCTGCCTACCTGCTATAAAAACTTTTAAACGCTTACTCCCCATTTCTATATCATTGCCAACAAGTGAACATTCACTGCCCTACAACAAACCAGAGAACTCACATTGAACAATGTTTCCCCATTAGAGACCAAGAAACAATACTTATTAAAAAAAATACCCTAGCTATGAATTAGTAGTTAAAGCTTTATTTGGGGGCTAAATGTGCTCTAATTATGTGTTTGTGTGTTTGTTGATGTGTGTGTGTGTGTGTGTGTGGGTGTGTGTGCTTGCGTGTCAAACATGCACTGAGGTGTAAAATAAATGCAGGATTGCAACGGCCTTCTTAAAAATAAGAAGCAGCTTTATCACATTTGTAGCCCAGGGAAGAATCTGCCTGATACTTGACCTACAATTAATTGAAATGTGAAAAATTCAGGCCTAGAAAAACAAAGCCAACATACATAATAAATCTAATCAGTCTGTCTCACCTGTTTTCAAATCAGTTCTTTAAATAAACCTAAATTGCCAGCATAAAACATCAGTTGCTCTAAACGAGTGGATGGATGTCCCCTGCCATGGGCTGTGTAAAATACATGGAGGATCCCGCACTGATTGTTATCTAGAATGACTTCTGCCTGAACTACTATTAGTGAATAGTTGCTGTTATAGTGCGGTTCTGATACCAGTAAACTTTAATGAAGGTAATTTCAGGATGCAAAGAAATAAATTGATTTTACTAACTGGTTTTTGGAAAAACACTGCCATAAAAAAATTATCAATATGTTCATAAAGGCATCTACATGTCTCTCCACAGGGGTTTTACTTAATGGGGGAGGGGGTGGGGTCTGGATATAACTTAACTGTCCATTAGTAGGTAGAACAATGTAATGGGAATCACAGTGCACATACTGGTTTGAACTCAATCTAGGTAACATGGATTCATCTCTGTGTAAGAGGCCTGCTTCTGAAAAACACAATGTAGAGCTCCAAAAGCAGAAGGATACTTTCAGAATACCATGTTATGTTTGTAAATAGACAGACAGATAGATATACAGAAATCAAAAATCTGAAAACGGTCTAGAAGTGTACATTTCAATAACTTACAATGTCAGTAGTGGGAGATTAATACCAGATCAAGAAGACTGTATCTGCATGCGAGATGGTTCAATTTTTAAAGAGTTTTTTAAATGACAATGGACAGAAAATTCAAAGGGTTACAGTAAGTGTTGAGAAGTGACTTGGTAAAAGGAGCACAGAGGTGAGAAAGAATTAAGAAGAGTTCAATAGAACCAGGTATAATATCTGTACACATGACTCCATGAACAGGAGCAAAGGGGACACTTAAAGAAATCATAAGGACTAAGGAGAGATCAGGATGAGGGGGGCTTGTAGGAAGAGCTGAAAAAAAAAAAAAACAAAAGCATGCAATGGGCAGAAAATGTGGAAGAAAAGGCCTCACAGGTGGTAAACTGATCCATCTCTCCCTGGTAGTTCAACTGTATGAATAACAGAGAGGCCGGCTAAGTGGGAAAGTACTTGGAAACTCTGTTCATGCAGACAACAGAAAGTGCCACCAGAGTGAAAAAAGTAAACCTAGTAAGACAGCTTAGCCCCTTCCCCTTGGAGTTTTATGCAGGCTCTCTTTCTTACTGTGCCTCTGTTCATCTACACTGATACGTGTTAGGTCCAAAGGCAGTGACAAACATTGTTACATGTATTGATGAATCCTGCCAATTCCACAAAGCACAGCCATTTTACTTAGTGTTCTCAATACCTTCTTTTTGACTCTCATCTCGTTTGAAGAAACACTTTCAGAGGAAAGAAGTTCTCCCTAAGCCACATGTGTCCTTAAGTAAACTATGAATTGAGTGCTATTTCAAGGTGTTTGGGCTGATTCCTCCACATGGCCCGTAAAACCTAGAAAAGTGTCATGCACCAACAGGCAGTACATCTTCACTGAGTCCTGTTCTTTGCACTCCAGGGTCATATTATTGTCCATTTAATGGTCAGAAAAACAGTGTTACAGTGAGTATCCTTCTTAGTAGTAGGACTAAAGTGTTTTGGACTCGCATGTTCAGTTACTGAAAAGGCTCAGGGAAGTGCACTTGAGAGCTGGTCATTTGATACAGGTACTGCAGAGGAAAACAAGCTACTCTCATTTGGCAACTTTTAGACAGTGATACAGCTCTGGCCATGTAAGTGTAAATAACAACAGCTCTCATCATGCATGGTGGCCTATGGGCTTGGAACTTGCATGCTTACAAAACCAGTGATTACTTGTGCATCTTCTCCTTCGAACCTCATATGTGAATCATCAACTAGTCAAGTGTTAACTTGGGAGGAAAACAATATGTTGGGATGTCCTTTTTGTACATCAAGCCATGAACTCTTTGTCTTAACATCAACAATATAATTAATGTTCAGGAGTTACATCCATTTCAGAGAGTCATATCCATCCTTCTCTTGGCTATATATTTTTAAGGACCAGCCAGCTTCCTTAGATGTTTTCAAGCCCATGAAAAGGCCAAAAAAAAAAAAAAAATCTGAAAGAAGAGTTTGACGAATTTTCAACAAATACTAATCTAGATATGCTGACATGAAAACCAACTAAAGTTTTCAACTCCTTCTTTTTTGGAACATTAGCTATGCCGGGCTTTTCAAAAATGACTTCTCAGAACTGACTTGTGCCCATGTTAGCAACTCTTCTGAAATTACTTTGAAAGTAGACTGATGTGAGAGTTTCTCTTTAGAGATAATTCAGATTACTTGCATAGGAAGTGGCAGCAGGTCTGGGGATGTCGTAGCTCAGTGGCAGTGACCTTGCCTAGCTTGGGGCTGGCCTGCCATGGACTTTCACCCCAAACACTTGCAAGAAAAGAAAATGGAGGGAAGGGAGAGGGAAAGTTGGAAGGGAGGGAGGCAAAGTTGGAGGGATGGAGGGAGGTAGAAAAGAAGGAAGAAGAAAAGGAGAAAAACCAGGAAGGGAGGAAGGAAGCAAGGAAGGAAGGAAATAGGGAGAGCACAAGGGCAGGGAAAGGACTGAGTCACTAAAACAAAAGGCAAAGGACACAGAGACCAATATAGGCCATAAAAGCTGTTGGAACAGTTTAGACAGCTTTAGAATTTGAGTGACATCAAACTGAATGTTATTATGACTGGATGGAATCTTCCTACTTAGCCCCGCCTTGGCCTGGCCTAAACCAAATCAAGGGGTGGGTGGCATGGAGAGGAATTCTCTCTGGCTGGAGTGGGAGGGACCTAAACCTGTGGAACTTGAGGATGCACTGGGTAGGGAAGGGGACAAGACTCCCCTGATGGGCAGTTGAGCACAACAAGGCTCCTGGGAGCCCTTGATCATGGCTCCTACCGCCATATGCCCACCACCCGCCATACGCTCAGCCCCTGAAGGGGATCACAGTGGTCTGCTCCGTTGCCTGGTGCAGGTTGGAGTTCCTGACCAAACACCTGAGTGTCCACAGCCTGTGTTGGCCTGCCTGGGCAGGCTGTGGTTGTGGTGGCAAGAGCCAAAGCCGTCTTGGCGTGATGGAGGAGCCAAGGGCTGCCTCTCAGCCATACTAGTGGGTGGTTCTGGAAGAAGCACCCAGGGTTGTGGCAGCATTGTCTGAAGACATGAAGCCAGGCCATCTTTCTTATGGCTTTCCTTGGGAGTTGGTGATGTGTACAGCTCTTGGATTTTTTGCTGTTCTCTCACTTTTCTGGAGAAGTTTTCAGTCGGTCAGTAGCAGGCTTTACGTGGGAAGAGAAAAAAAGCTGGCTCTAAATCTTGCTGGACTTATTGAAAAAAAAATGTGGACTTCTTGAGAAAGTTAGCCTTGTTGAAAAAGAACATGAAGGCTTAGATTCATCTTTAAAGGATAGCAGATTTGAGAAGGGTTCAAGGGAAGCACAACATCTGGAGGAAACCTACGAAAAGCTGCATAGGTCCGAATCCAGCCATGGCGTTGAAATGCTCTTTCTGGAAGAAGAGCTCAAATCACAGAAGGCTAAACATGGTCAACAGGATGAAACGATGGCGCATCTATCAAGAAGGATACAGGCCCTCCAAGGTGAAGCTGAATCCCTCAGATCACAAATAGCTGAAGCTAAAACAAACTGGAGACTCTTTCAAGTCAATGAGGAAGAACTGAAGCTGGCAATGAAAGAGGTTTTGAATGAAGGATCCCAACTTCCGCAAACGCAGAGACCAACAACACAAGGAGAAGTGAAGCACAGAGGGAACAAGGAGGTGTCCAATATAAAGCAAAAATCACATTAGAGGACTCTAAAGTCGCTGGAGAACAAGTTCTAAGAGACACAGAAAATCACATGGAGTCTCTGAGTGTATGCTTGCTGAAGATGAAGGATAGGTCTTCTCCAAGCCTGGGAGCCCAAAGGGATGGTGGTCACCTGGAATTGGGAAGGACGAGTGAACCAGAAATTGGTGCTCACTTGGAGGATGAGTCCAAAGGAGCTTTGAGGAACCTGGTTGATGGTGCTAAGCTAAAGGCCTCCTTAGAAATCTTGGCAGGAGGAAGAAATCAAAAATGTACTTTCTCATCTGAAGTGGCGAAAACCACGGAAGACCTTACAGAACACCTTAAAAGTCTGCAGACTGAACAGGCATCCTTGCAGTCAGAAAATGCACAGCTGCAAAGTGAGAATGAGACCCTACAGAAGAACTTTAAAGTCATGGTGGAACGCTATCAAGAAAATATGATGAAACTGCACAGGAAATTAAGAGTGGAGAAAAACTCCCTGGTGGAGCAAGAGGAGAAACTTTCCAAAGTCGAAGAAAAGTTGAGCCATACAATGGAAGAGCTGGAGACCTACAGAAAGAGAGCCCAATATCTTGAAGAAGAATTGCAGAGAACCATTCATTCCTGTCTGGGGAAGATTATTTCCTCTGAGAAAGAAGCACATGCTAGTGAGTTGGCAGCTCGGATTGCTGAAAGAAACCTCAGTTATTTCAGGAAACAAAATGCGCGCAACAGTCAAAAATTAACTGAGAAGGAGCTTAGATTTGAACTTGTACAAAAAGATCCCTATGATGCACTGGATGTTTCCAACTCAGCAATGGGCAGAAAGCCTTCTCCAAATGGGCCCTCACCAATAGGTCAGCCTTCATCTGAAAGGAGACCTCCTCATTTTGAAAAGAGTGGTCCACTCACACTCTCAGCTTTCACTCCAGTGGGAGGAGGAAGAGGGTCAAGGGGCCCTGGAGAATCCTCTGGACCATGCGACTAGCAGTAAAGGAAGAGAATCCAGCTGTCATAAGTTCACTGATTTTCAGAGAGTACCTTCTCAGACTGGGCCCCTCTCTCCTCCAGGGGAACAGGCCAGCAGGCTGATGATCCCTCCACCAGGCCAACCATATTCTTCTGATCCACGTCTTCCTCTACAAAGGCAAGATAGGTTTTACTCAAATTGTGGTAGACCATCGGGACCAGCAGAACACAGAACTCCTAATATGCCTCCTTTGGATAAATGGGATGGGCCTATGTCTTTACCAAGGCAATCCAGTAGAAAGGAGACCATAGTCGATCTCAGGGACTCTGACGTGCCTGATTCACCACTCCATGCTGAAAACCAAGCAACTGGCTCTGGCTCTGTGTTGGCACCTTTCCCTCCAGTAAGAGGTGCCTTGTTTCCAGTTGACCCAAGGGGTCAGTTCATGAGAAGAGGACCTTTTTTTTCCTCCACCTCGCCCAGGAATCGTGTATGGGAACCTGGAGATCATCTTCCACCAGGCCTGCCACCCACTCCATTTCCAATGGGAAATGTCTACGCAGGGAGGGGGTTTTCGTCACAATCTTCCCCCAAGAGCTGGAATTCAGCCCTCTACACCCGCATTCTGAAAGTACAAGTGAGTTCCCTGAAGGGTTCCTTCCACCTGCAAATAAGCCTGTTACTCAACATCCAGAACCAAACAAGAAACCTCATGCTGTTGCTCTCTCTTCAAATGTAATTGGACTTATCTCTCATTTTTAGTTTATAAGTAACTGCTTTTACTTCAGTAATTGACTATACTTTGGCTCCAATTGAAGCTCAATGAAACTATTATTCTTAAGATAGTATTTTGTAAATAAATTGGTTTACGTAGGAATCTTATGAGTAAATTATTCCTATTTTATTTTATTCCAGAGTACAGCATTTAATCTGATGAAGCCACTATTATATAAACAAGAATGGGAGTTCTAGGTACTTGTAATCTAGCTGCTGGAAATATGTTTTAAACTCCCAACAAAGAAGTGTATTTAGTATGACTGTAGCAAATGTCAAGTGACTTTAGGCTTAATGAAATTGTCACTGATTTACAGACTGGTTGGGCATATCAGCAAGTTTTTCCATATCAGAATAACTAGAGCATGGGAGGACCAAAGGAGAGAACACAACGAAACATGTCACGGAAACAGGAGGTCTCAACTACAAAGAAAAATGAAGACCTCTTTTTTATATTGGTTGCTTAAAACATTACATAGCTCTTGAGATATCATATTTCCTACATTAGATTCAAGTGAGTTATGAACTCCCATTTTTACCCCATATACACATTGCACAATAACATTGTTTACACATCCACATTTTTACAACATGCCATATTAGTAACTGTTGTATTCTGCTACCTTTTCTATCCTCTACTATCCCCCCTCTTCTGCCCTCCCATCTTCTCTCTCTATCCCATCTGCTGTAATTTAAAGTTTGGGAATTGGAAACCACACTTTAAACTCACTCTGCTCCCCTTTTTCCCTTCTGTCAAATTACTCATCATCTTCTTCTATTCCTCTTCCTCCTCCTCCTCTTCCTCCTCCTCCTTATACCTTTCATTCATTCATCATACACTCATGCATTGGTTCATTCATTCCTTTCACATATGGTGTTGGGGATCCAACTCAGGACCTTTGAAAGTGCGAAGCCAGCACTCTAGTGCTGAGTCACAACCCCAGCAAATATATCTTTTTGATTTTATGACTGTTTATATGAAATTCAGAATTGCATTCTGCTATGGTTCACTGATATGTGGATTGACCTAGTCCTTGCTTTCTGAGAGACTTTTGGAAAATACATAGGAATTATTAGGAGGTTGAAATGAAGAAACAAAGAGGAAATTCCCCAATTTCTTATTCTTAAATTCCGCACTCTTGACTCTGCCTACCTGCTATAAAAACTTTTAAACGCTTACTCCCCATTTCTATATCATTGCCAACAAGTGAACATTCACTGCCCTACAACAAACCAGAGAACTCACATTGAACAATGTTTCCCCATTAGAGACCAAGAAACAATACTTATTAAAAAAAATACCCTAGCTATGAATTAGTAGTTAAAGCTTTATTTGGGGGCTAAATGTGCTCTAATTATGTGTTTGTGTGTTTGTTGATGTGTGTGTGTGTGTGTGTGTGGGTGTGTGTGCTTGCGTGTCAAACATGCACTGAGGTGTAAAATAAATGCAGGATTGCAACGGCCTTCTTAAAAATAAGAAGCAGCTTTATCACATTTGTAGCCCAGGGAAGAATCTGCCTGATACTTGACCTACAATTAATTGAAATGTGAAAAATTCAGGCCTAGAAAAACAAAGCCAACCTACATAATAAATCTAATCAGTCTGTCTCACCTGTTTTCAAATCAGTTCTTTAAATAAACCTAAATTGCCAGCATAAAACATCAGTTGCTCTAAACGAGTGGATGGATGTCCCCTGCCATGGGCTGTGTAAAATACATGGAGGATCCCGCACTGATTGTTATCTAGAATGACTTCTGCCTGAACTACTATTAGTGAATAGTTGCTGTTATAGTGCGGTTCTGATACCAGTAAACTTTAATGAAGGTAATTTCAGGATGCAAAGAAATAAATTGATTTTACTAACTGGTTTTTGGAAAAACACTGCCATAAAAAAATTATCAATATGTTCATAAAGGCATCTACATGTCTCTCCACAGGGGTTTTACTTAATGGGGGAGGGGGTGAGGTCTGGATATAACTTAACTGTCCATTAGTAGGTAGAACAATGTAATGGGAAACAGTGCACATACTGGTTTGAACTCAATCTAGGTAACATGGATTCATCTCTGTGTAAGAGGCCTGCTTCTGAAAAACACAATGTAGAGCTCCAAAAGCAGAACGATACTTTCAGAATACCATGTTATGTTTGTAAATAGACAGACAGATAGATATACAGAAATCAAAAATCTGAAAACGGTCTAGAAGTGTACATTTCAATAACTTACAATGTCAGTAGTGGGAGATTAATACCAGATCAAGAAGACTGTATCTGCATGCGAGATGGTTCAATTTTTAAAGAGTTTTTTAAATGACAATGGACAGAAAATTCAAAGGGTTACAGTAAGTGTTGAGAAGTGACTTGGTAAAAGGAGCACAGAGGTGAGAAAGAATTAAGAAGAGTTCAATAGAACCAGGTATAATATCTGTACACATGACTCCATGAACAGGAGCAAAGGGGACACTTAAAGAAATCATAAGGACTAAGGAGAGATCAGGATGAGGGGGGCTTGTAGGAAGAGCTGAAAAAAAAAAAACAAAAGCATGCAATGGGCAGAAAATGTGGAAGAAAAGGCCTCACAGGTGGTAAACTGATCCATCTCTCCCTGGTAGTTCAACTGTATGAATAACAGAGAGGCCGGCTAAGTGGGAAAGTACTTGGAAACTCTGTTCATGCAGACAACAGAAAGTGCCACCAGAGTGAAAAAAGTAAACCTAGTAAGACAGCTTAGCCCCTTCCCCTTGGAGTTTTATGCAGGCTCTCTTTCTTACTGTGCCTCTGTTCATCTACACTGATACGTGTTAGGTCCAAAGGCAGTGACAAACATTGTTACATGTATTGATGAATCCTGCCAATTCCACAAAGCACAGCCATTTTACTTAGTGTTCTCAATACCTTCTTTTTGACTCTCATCTCGTTTGAAGAAACACTTTCAGAGGAAAGAAGTTCTCCCTAAGCCACATGTGTCCTTAAGTAAACTATGAATTGAGTGCTATTTCAAGGTGTTTGGGCTGATTCCTCCACATGGCCCGTAAAACCTAGAAAAGTGTCATGCACCAACAGGCAGTACATCTTCACTGAGTCCTGTTCTTTGCACTCCAGGGTCATATTATTGTCCATTTAATGGTCAGAAAAACAGTGTTACAGTGAGTATCCTTCTTAGTAGTAGGACTAAAGTGTTTTGGACTCGCATGTTCAGTTACTGAAAAGGCTCAGGGAAGTGCACTTGAGAGCTGGACATTTGATACAGGTACTGCAGAGGAAAACAAGCTACTCTCATTTGGCAACTTTTAGACAGTGATACAGCTCTGGCCATGTAAGTGTAAATAACAACAGCTCTCATCATGCATGGTGGCCTATGGGCTTGGAACTTGCATGCTTACAAAACCAGTGATTACTTGTGCATCTTCTCCTTCGAACCTCATATGTGAATCATCAACTAGTCAAGTGTTAACTTGGGAGGAAAACAATATGTTGGGATGTCCTTTTTGTACATCAAGCCATGAACTCTTTGTCTTAACATCAACAATATAATTAATGTTCAGGAGTTACATCCATTTCAGAGAGTCATATCCATCCTTCTCTTGGCTATATATTTTTAAGGACCAGCCAGCTTCCTTAGATGTTTTCAAGCCCATGAAAAGGCCAAAAAAAAAAAAAAAAAAGTCTGAAAGAAGAGTTTGACGAATTTTCAACAAATACTAATCTAGATATGCTGACATGAAAACCAACTAAAGTTTTCAACTCCTTCTTTTTTGGAACATTAGCTATGCCGGGCTTTTCAAAAATGACTTCTCAGAACTGACTTGTGCCCATGTTAGCAACTCTTCTGAAATTACTTTGAAAGTAGACTGATGTGAGAGTTTCTCTTTAGAGATAATTCAGATTACTTGCATAGGAAGTGGCAGCAGGTCTGGGGATGTCGTAGCTCAGTGGCAGTGACCTTGCCTAGCTTGGGGCTGGCCTGCCATGGACTTTCACCCCAAACACTTGCAAGAAAAGAAAATGGAGGGAAGGGAGAGGGAAAGTTGGAAGGGAGGGAGGCAAAGTTGGAGGGATGGAGGGAGGTAGAAAAGAAGGAAGAAGAAAAGGAGAAAAACCAGGAAGGGAGGAAGGAAGCAAGGAAGGAAGGAAATAGGGAGAGCACAAGGGCAGGGAAAGGACTGAGTCACTAAAACAAAAGGCAAAGGACACAGAGACCAATATAGGCCATAAAAGCTGTTGGAACAGTTTAGACAGCTTTAGAATTTGAGTGACATCAAACTGAATGTTATTATGACTGGATGGAATCTTCCTACTTAGCCCCGCCTTGGCCTGGCCTAAACCAAATCAAGGGGTGGGTGGCATGGAGAGGAATTCTCTCTGGCTGGAGTGGGAGGGACCTAAACCTGTGGAACTTGAGGATGCACTGGGTAGGGAAGGGGACAAGACTCCCCTGATGGGCAGTTGAGCACAACAAGGCTCCTGGGAGCCCTTGATCATGGCTCCTACCGCCATATGCCCACCACCCGCCATACGCTCAGCCCCTGAAGGGGATCACAGTGGTCTGCTCCGTTGCCTGGTGCAGGTTGGAGTTCCTGACCAAACACCTGAGTGTCCACAGCCTGTGTTGGCCTGCCTGGGCAGGCTGTGGTTGTGGTGGCAAGAGCCAAAGCCGTCTTGGCGTGATGGAGGAGCCAAGGGCTGCCTCTCAGCCATACTAGTGGGTGGTTCTGGAAGAAGCACCCAGGGTTGTGGCAGCATTGTCTGAAGACATGAAGCCAGGCCATCTTTCTTATGGCTTTCCTTGGGAGTTGGTGATGTGTACAGCTCTTGGATTTTTTGCTGTTCTCTCACTTTTCTGGAGAAGTTTTCAGTCGGTCAGTAGCAGGCTTTACGTGGGAAGAGAAAAAAAGCTGGCTCTAAATCTTGCTGGACTTATTGAAAAAAAAATGTGGACTTCTTGAGAAAGTTAGCCTTGTTGAAAAAGAACATGAAGGCTTAGATTCATCTTTAAAGGATAGCAGATTTGAGAAGGGTTCAAGGGAAGCACAACATCTGGAGGAAACCTACGAAAAGCTGCATAGGTCCGAATCCAGCCATGGCGTTGAAATGCTCTTTCTGGAAGAAGAGCTCAAATCACAGAAGGCTAAACATGGTCAACAGGATGAAACGATGGCGCATCTATCAAGAAGGATACAGGCCCTCCAAGGTGAAGCTGAATCCCTCAGATCACAAATAGCTGAAGCTAAAACAAACTGGAGACTCTTTCAAGTCAATGAGGAAGAACTGAAGCTGGCAATGAAAGAGGTTTTGAATGAAGGATCCCAACTTCCGCAAACGCAGAGACCAACAACACAAGGAGAAGTGAAGCACAGAGGGAACAAGGAGGTGTCCAATATAAAGCAAAAATCACATTAGAGGACTCTAAAGTCGCTGGAGAACAAGTTCTAAGAGACACAGAAAATCACATGGAGTCTCTGAGTGTATGCTTGCTGAAGATGAAGGATAGGTCTTCTCCAAGCCTGGGAGCCCAAAGGGATGGTGGTCACCTGGAATTGGGAAGGACGAGTGAACCAGAAATTGGTGCTCACTTGGAGGATGAGTCCAAAGGAGCTTTGAGGAACCTGGTTGATGGTGCTAAGCTAAAGGCCTCCTTAGAAATCTTGGCAGGAGGAAGAAATCAAAAATGTACTTTCTCATCTGAAGTGGCGAAAACCACGGAAGACCTTACAGAACACCTTAAAAGTCTGCAGACTGAACAGGCATCCTTGCAGTCAGAAAATGCACAGCTGCAAAGTGAGAATGAGACCCTACAGAAGAACTTTAAAGTCATGGTGGAACGCTATCAAGAAAATATGATGAAACTGCACAGGAAATTAAGAGTGGAGAAAAACTCCCTGGTGGAGCAAGAGGAGAAACTTTCCAAAGTCGAAGAAAAGTTGAGCCATACAATGGAAGAGCTGGAGACCTACAGAAAGAGAGCCCAATATCTTGAAGAAGAATTGCAGAGAACCATTCATTCCTGTCTGGGGAAGATTATTTCCTCTGAGAAAGAAGCACATGCTAGTGAGTTGGCAGCTCGGATTGCTGAAAGAAACCTCAGTTATTTCAGGAAACAAAATGCGCGCAACAGTCAAAAATTAACTGAGAAGGAGCTTAGATTTGAACTTGTACAAAAAGATCCCTATGATGCACTGGATGTTTCCAACTCAGCAATGGGCAGAAAGCCTTCTCCAAATGGGCCCTCACCAATAGGTCAGCCTTCATCTGAAAGGAGACCTCCTCATTTTGAAAAGAGTGGTCCACTCACGCTCTCAGCTTTCACTCCAGTGGGAGGAGGAAGAGGGTCAAGGGGCCCTGGAGAATCCTCTGGACCATGCGACTAGCAGTAAAGGAAGAGAATCCAGCTGTCATAAGTTCACTGATTTTCAGAGAGTACCTTCTCAGACTGGGCCCCTCTCTCCTCCAGGGGAACAGGCCAGCAGGCTGATGATCCCTCCACCAGGCCAACCATATTCTTCTGATCCACGTCTTCCTCTACAAAGGCAAGATAGGTTTTACTCAAATTGTGGTAGACCATCGGGACCAGCAGAACACAGAACTCCTAATATGCCTCCTTTGGATAAATGGGATGGGCCTATGTCTTTACCAAGGCAATCCAGTAGAAAGGAGACCATAGTCGATCTCAGGGACTCTGACGTGCCTGATTCACCACTCCATGCTGAAAACCAAGCAACTGGCTCTGGCTCTGTGTTGGCACCTTTCCCTCCAGTAAGAGGTGCCTTGTTTCCAGTTGACCCAAGGGGTCAGTTCATGAGAAGAGGACCTTTTTTTTCCTCCACCTCGCCCAGGAATCGTGTATGGGAACCTGGAGATCATCTTCCACCAGGCCTGCCACCCACTCCATTTCCAATGGGAAATGTCTACGCAGGGAGGGGGTTTTCGTCACAATCTTCCCCCAAGAGCTGGAATTCAGCCCTCTACACCCGCATTCTGAAAGTACAAGTGAGTTCCCTGAAGGGTTCCTTCCACCTGCAAATAAGCCTGTTACTCAACATCCAGAACCAAACAAGAAACCTCATGCTGTTGCTCTCTCTTCAAATGTAATTGGACTTATCTCTCATTTTTAGTTTATAAGTAACTGCTTTTACTTCAGTAATTGACTATACTTTGGCTCCAATTGAAGCTCAATGAAACTATTATTCTTAAGATAGTATTTTGTAAATAAATTGGTTTACGTAGGAATCTTATGAGTAAATTATTCCTATTTTATTTTATTCCAGAGTACAGCATTTAATCTGATGAAGCCACTATTATATAAACAAGAATGGGAGTTCTAGGTACTTGTAATCTAGCTGCTGGAAATATGTTTTAAACTCCCAACAAAGAAGTGTATTTAGTATGACTGTAGCAAATGTCAAGTGACTTTAGGCTTAATGAAATTGTCACTGATTTACAGACTGGTTGGGCATATCAGCAAGTTTTTCCATATCAGAATAACTAGAGCATGGGAGGACCAAAGGAGAGAACACAACGAAACATGTCACGGAAACAGGAGGTCTCAACTACAAAGAAAAATGAAGACCTCTTTTTTATATTGGTTGCTTAAAACATTACATAGCTCTTGAGATATCATATTTCCTACATTAGATTCAAGTGAGTTATGAACTCCCATTTTTACCCCATATACACATTGCACAATAACATTGTTTACACATCCACATTTTTACAACATGCCATATTAGTAACTGTTGTATTCTGCTACCTTTTCTATCCTCTACTATCCCCCCTCTTCTGCCCTCCCATCTTCTCTCTCTATCCCATCTGCTGTAATTTAAAGTTTGGGAATTGGAAACCACACTTTAAACTCACTCTGCTCCCCTTTTTCCCTTCTGTCAAATTACTCATCATCTTCTTCTATTCCTCTTCCTCCTCCTCCTCTTCCTCCTCCTCCTTATACCTTTCATTCATTCATCATACACTCATGCATTGGTTCATTCATTCCTTTCACATATGGTGTTGGGGATCCAACTCAGGACCTTTGAAAGTGCGAAGCCAGCACTCTAGTGCTGAGTCACAACCCCAGCAAATATCTTTTTGATTTTATGACTGTTTATATGAAATTCAGAATTGCATTCTGCTATGGTTCACTGATATGTGGATTGACCTAGTCCTTGCTTTCTGAGAGACTTTTGGAAAATACATAGGAATTATTAGGAGGTTGAAATGAAGAAACAAAGAGGAAATTCCCCAATTTCTTATTCTTAAATTCCGCACTCTTGACTCTGCCTACCTGCTATAAAAACTTTTAAACGCTTACTCCCCATTTCTATATCATTGCCAACAAGTGAACATTCACTGCCCTACAACAAACCAGAGAACTCACATTGAACAATGTTTCCCCATTAGAGACCAAGAAACAATACTTATTAAAAAAAATACCCTAGCTATGAATTAGTAGTTAAAGCTTTATTTGGGGGCTAAATGTGCTCTAATTATGTGTTTGTGTGTTTGTTGATGTGTGTGTGTGTGTGTGTGTGTGGGTGTGTGTGCTTGCGTGTCAAACATGCACTGAGGTGTAAAATAAATGCAGGATTGCAACGGCCTTCTTAAAAATAAGAAGCAGCTTTATCACATTTGTAGCCCAGGGAAGAATCTGCCTGATACTTGACCTACAATTAATTGAAATGTGAAAAATTCAGGCCTAGAAAAACAAAGCCAACATACATAATAAATCTAATCAGTCTGTCTCACCTGTTTTCAAATCAGTTCTTTAAATAAACCTAAATTGCCAGCATAAAACATCAGTTGCTCTAAACGAGTGGATGGATGTCCCCTGCCATGGGCTGTGTAAAATACATGGAGGATCCCGCACTGATTGTTATCTAGAATGACTTCTGCCTGAACTACTATTAGTGAATAGTTGCTGTTATAGTGCGGTTCTGATACCAGTAAACTTTAATGAAGGTAATTTCAGGATGCAAAGAAATAAATTGATTTTACTAACTGGTTTTTGGAAAAACACTGCCATAAAAAAATTATCAATATGTTCATAAAGGCATCTACATGTCTCTCCACAGGGGTTTTACTTAATGGGGGAGGGGGTGAGGTCTGGATATAACTTAACTGTCCATTAGTAGGTAGAACAATGTAATGGGAATCACAGTGCACATACTGGTTTGAACTCAATCTAGGTAACATGGATTCATCTCTGTGTAAGAGGCCTGCTTCTGAAAAACACAATGTAGAGCTCCAAAAGCAGAACGATACTTTCAGAATACCATGTTATGTTTGTAAATAGACAGACAGATAGATATACAGAAATCAAAAATCTGAAAACGGTCTAGAAGTGTACATTTCAATAACTTACAATGTCAGTAGTGGGAGATTAATACCAGATCAAGAAGACTGTATCTGCATGCGAGATGGTTCAATTTTTAAAGAGTTTTTTAAATGACAATGGACAGAAAATTCAAAGGGTTACAGTAAGTGTTGAGAAGTGACTTGGTAAAAGGAGCACAGAGGTGAGAAAGAATTAAGAAGAGTTCAATAGAACCAGGTATAATATCTGTACACATGACTCCATGAACAGGAGCAAAGGGGACACTTAAAGAAATCATAAGGACTAAGGAGAGATCAGGATGAGGGGGGCTTGTAGGAAGAGCTGAAAAAAAAAAACAAAAGCATGCAATGGGCAGAAAATGTGGAAGAAAAGGCCTCACAGGTGGTAAACTGATCCATCTCTCCCTGGTAGTTCAACTGTATGAATAACAGAGAGGCCGGCTAAGTGGGAAAGTACTTGGAAACTCTGTTCATGCAGACAACATAAAGTGCCACCAGAGTGAAAAAAGTAAACCTAGTAAGACAGCTTAGCCCCTTCCCCTTGGAGTTTTATGCAGGCTCTCTTTCTTACTGTGCCTCTGTTCATCTACACTGATACGTGTTAGGTCCAAAGGCAGTGACACACATTGTTACATGTATTGATGAATCCTGCCAATTCCACAAAGCACAGCCATTTTACTTAGTGTTCTCAATACCTTCTTTTTGACTCTCATCTCGTTTGAAGAAACACTTTCAGAGGAAAGAAGTTCTCCCTAAGCCACATGTGTCCTTAAGTAAACTATGAATTGAGTGCTATTTCAAGGTGTTTGGGCTGATTCCTCCACATGGCCCGTAAAACCTAGAAAAGTGTCATGCACCAACAGGCAGTACATCTTCACTGAGTCCTGTTCTTTGCACTCCAGGGTCATATTATTGTCCATTTAATGGTCAGAAAAACAGTGTTACAGTGAGTATCCTTCTTAGTAGTAGGACTAAAGTGTTTTGGACTCGCATGTTCAGTTACTGAAAAGGCTCAGGGAAGTGCACTTGAGAGCTGGTCATTTGATACAGGTACTGCAGAGGAAAACAAGCTACTCTCATTTGGCAACTTTTAGACAGTGATACAGCTCTGGCCATGTAAGTGTAAATAACAACAGCTCTCATCATGCATGGTGGCCTATGGGCTTGGAACTTGCATGCTTACAAAACCAGTGATTACTTGTGCATCTTCTCCTTCGAACCTCATATGTGAATCATCAACTAGTCAAGTGTTAACTTGGGAGGAAAACAATATGTTGGGATGTCCTTTTTGTACATCAAGCCATGAACTCTTTGTCTTAACATCAACAATATAATTAATGTTCAGGAGTTACATCCATTTCAGAGAGTCATATCCATCCTTCTCTTGGCTATATATTTTTAAGGACCAGCCAGCTTCCTTAGATGTTTTCAAGCCCATGAAAAGGCCAAAAAAAAAAAAAAAAGTCTGAAAGAAGAGTTTGACGAATTTTCAACAAATACTAATCTAGATATGCTGACATGAAAACCAACTAAAGTTTTCAACTCCTTCTTTTTTGGAACATTAGCTATGCCGGGCTTTTCAAAAATGACTTCTCAGAACTGACTTGTGCCCATGTTAGCAACTCTTCTGAAATTACTTTGAAAGTAGACTGATGTGAGAGTTTCTCTTTAGAGATAATTCAGATTACTTGCATAGGAAGTGGCAGCAGGTCTGGGGATGTCGTAGCTCAGTGGCAGTGACCTTGCCTAGCTTGGGGCTGGCCTGCCATGGACTTTCACCCCAAACACTTGCAAGAAAAGAAAATGGAGGGAAGGGAGAGGGAAAGTTGGAAGGGAGGGAGGCAAAGTTGGAGGGATGGAGGGAGGTAGAAAAGAAGGAAGAAGAAAAGGAGAAAAACCAGGAAGGGAGGAAGGAAGCAAGGAAGGAAGGAAATAGGGAGAGCACAAGGGCAGGGAAAGGACTGAGTCACTAAAACAAAAGGCAAAGGACACAGAGACCAATATAGGCCATAAAAGCTGTTGGAACAGTTTAGACAGCTTTAGAATTTGAGTGACATCAAACTGAATGTTATTATGACTGGATGGAATCTTCCTACTTAGCCCCGCCTTGGCCTGGCCTAAACCAAATCAAGGGGTGGGTGGCATGGAGAGGAATTCTCTCTGGCTGGAGTGGGAGGGACCTAAACCTGTGGAACTTGAGGATGCACTGGGTAGGGAAGGGGACAAGACTCCCCTGATGGGCAGTTGAGCACAACAAGGCTCCTGGGAGCCCTTGATCATGGCTCCTACCGCCATATGCCCACCACCCGCCATACGCTCAGCCCCTGAAGGGGATCACAGTGGTCTGCTCCGTTGCCTGGTGCAGGTTGGAGTTCCTGACCAAACACCTGAGTGTCCACAGCCTGTGTTGGCCTGCCTGGGCAGGCTGTGGTTGTGGTGGCAAGAGCCAAAGCCGTCTTGGCGTGATGGAGGAGCCAAGGGCTGCCTCTCAGCCATACTAGTGGGTGGTTCTGGAAGAAGCACCCAGGGTTGTGGCAGCATTGTCTGAAGACATGAAGCCAGGCCATCTTTCTTATGGCTTTCCTTGGGAGTTGGTGATGTGTACAGCTCTTGGATTTTTTGCTGTTCTCTCACTTTTCTGGAGAAGTTTTCAGTCGGTCAGTAGCAGGCTTTACGTGGGAAGAGAAAAAAAGCTGGCTCTAAATCTTGCTGGACTTATTGAAAAAAAAATGTGGACTTCTTGAGAAAGTTAGCCTTGTTGAAAAAGAACATGAAGGCTTAGATTCATCTTTAAAGGATAGCAGATTTGAGAAGGGTTCAAGGGAAGCACAACATCTGGAGGAAACCTACGAAAAGCTGCATAGGTCCGAATCCAGCCATGGCGTTGAAATGCTCTTTCTGGAAGAAGAGCTCAAATCACAGAAGGCTAAACATGGTCAACAGGATGAAACGATGGCGCATCTATCAAGAAGGATACAGGCCCTCCAAGGTGAAGCTGAATCCCTCAGATCACAAATAGCTGAAGCTAAAACAAACTGGAGACTCTTTCAAGTCAATGAGGAAGAACTGAAGCTGGCAATGAAAGAGGTTTTGAATGAAGGATCCCAACTTCCGCAAACGCAGAGACCAACAACACAAGGAGAAGTGAAGCACAGAGGGAACAAGGAGGTGTCCAATATAAAGCAAAAATCACATTAGAGGACTCTAAAGTCGCTGGAGAACAAGTTCTAAGAGACACAGAAAATCACATGGAGTCTCTGAGTGTATGCTTGCTGAAGATGAAGGATAGGTCTTCTCCAAGCCTGGGAGCCCAAAGGGATGGTGGTCACCTGGAATTGGGAAGGACGAGTGAACCAGAAATTGGTGCTCACTTGGAGGATGAGTCCAAAGGAGCTTTGAGGAACCTGGTTGATGGTGCTAAGCTAAAGGCCTCCTTAGAAATCTTGGCAGGAGGAAGAAATCAAAAATGTACTTTCTCATCTGAAGTGGCGAAAACCACGGAAGACCTTACAGAACACCTTAAAAGTCTGCAGACTGAACAGGCATCCTTGCAGTCAGAAAATGCACAGCTGCAAAGTGAGAATGAGACCCTACAGAAGAACTTTAAAGTCATGGTGGAACGCTATCAAGAAAATATGATGAAACTGCACAGGAAATTAAGAGTGGAGAAAAACTCCCTGGTGGAGCAAGAGGAGAAACTTTCCAAAGTCGAAGAAAAGTTGAGCCATACAATGGAAGAGCTGGAGACCTACAGAAAGAGAGCCCAATATCTTGAAGAAGAATTGCAGAGAACCATTCATTCCTGTCTGGGGAAGATTATTTCCTCTGAGAAAGAAGCACATGCTAGTGAGTTGGCAGCTCGGATTGCTGAAAGAAACCTCAGTTATTTCAGGAAACAAAATGCGCGCAACAGTCAAAAATTAACTGAGAAGGAGCTTAGATTTGAACTTGTACAAAAAGATCCCTATGATGCACTGGATGTTTCCAACTCAGCAATGGGCAGAAAGCCTTCTCCAAATGGGCCCTCACCAATAGGTCAGCCTTCATCTGAAAGGAGACCTCCTCATTTTGAAAAGAGTGGTCCACTCACACTCTCAGCTTTCACTCCAGTGGGAGGAGGAAGAGGGTCAAGGGGCCCTGGAGAATCCTCTGGACCATGCGACTACCAGTAAAGGAAGAGAATCCAGCTGTCATAAGTTCACTGATTTTCAGAGAGTACCTTCTCAGACTGGGCCCCTCTCTCCTCCAGGGGAACAGGCCAGCAGGCTGATGATCCCTCCACCAGGCCAACCATATTCTTCTGATCCACGTCTTCCTCTACAAAGGCAAGATAGGTTTTACTCAAATTGTGGTAGACCATCGGGACCAGCAGAACACAGAACTCCTAATATGCCTCCTTTGGATAAATGGGATGGGCCTATGTCTTTACCAAGGCAATCCAGTAGAAAGGAGACCATAGTCGATCTCAGGGACTCTGACGTGCCTGATTCACCACTCCATGCTGAAAACCAAGCAACTGGCTCTGGCTCTGTGTTGGCACCTTTCCCTCCAGTAAGAGGTGCCTTGTTTCCAGTTGACCCAAGGGGTCAGTTCATGAGAAGAGGACCTTTTTTTTCCTCCACCTCGCCCAGGAATCGTGTATGGGAACCTGGAGATCATTTTCCACCAGGCCTGCCACCCACTCCATTTCCAATGGGAAATGTCTACGCAGGGAGGGGGTTTTCGTCACAATCTTCCCCCAAGAGCTGGAATTCAGCCCTCTACACCCGCATTCTGAAAGTACAAGTGAGTTCCCTGGAGGGTTCCTTCCACCTGCAAATAAGCCTGTTACTCAACATCCAGAACCAAACAAGAAACCTCATGCTGTTGCTCTCTCTTCAAATGTAATTGGACTTATCTCTCATTTTTAGTTTATAAGTAACTGCTTTTACTTCAGTAATTGACTATACTTTGGCTCCAATTGAAGCTCAATGAAACTATTATTCTTAAGATAGTATTTTGTAAATAAATTGGTTTACGTAGGAATCTTATGAGTAAATTATTCCTATTTTATTTTATTCCAGAGTACAGCATTTAATCTGATGAAGCCACTATTATATAAACAAGAATGGGAGTTCTAGGTACTTGTAATCTAGCTGCTGGAAATATGTTTTAAACTCCCAACAAAGAAGTGTATTTAGTATGACTGTAGCAAATGTCAAGTGACTTTAGGCTTAATGAAATTGTCACTGATTTACAGACTGGTTGGGCATATCAGCAAGTTTTTCCATATCAGAATAACTAGAGCATGGGAGGACCAAAGGAGAGAACACAACGAAACATGTCACGGAAACAGGAGGTCTCAACTACAAAGAAAAATGAAGACCTCTTTTTTATATTGGTTGCTTAAAACATTACATAGCTCTTGAGATATCATATTTCCTACATTAGATTCAAGTGAGTTATGAACTCCCATTTTTACCCCATATACACATTGCACAATAACATTGTTTACACATCCACATTTTTACAACATGCCATATTAGTAACTGTTGTATTCTGCTACCTTTTCTATCCTCTACTATCCCCCCTCTTCTGCCCTCCCATCTTCTCTCTCTATCCCATCTGCTGTAATTTAAAGTTTGGGAATTGGAAACCACACTTTAAACTCACTCTGCTCCCCTTTTTCCCTTCTGTCAAATTACTCATCATCTTCTTCTATTCCTCTTCCTCCTCCTCCTCTTCCTCCTCCTCCTTATACCTTTCATTCATTCATCATACACTCATGCATTGGTTCATTCATTCCTTTCACATATGGTGTTGGGGATCCAACTCAGGACCTTTGAAAGTGCGAAGCCAGCACTCTAGTGCTGAGTCACAACCCCAGCAAATATCTTTTTGATTTTATGACTGTTTATATGAAATTCAGAATTGCATTCTGCTATGGTTCACTGATATGTGGATTGACCTAGTCCTTGCTTTCTGAGAGACTTTTGGAAAATACATAGGAATTATTAGGAGGTTGAAATGAAGAAACAAAGAGGAAATTCCCCAATTTCTTATTCTTAAATTCCGCACTCTTGACTCTGCCTACCTGCTATAAAAACTTTTAAACGCTTACTCCCCATTTCTATATCATTGCCAACAAGTGAACATTCACTGCCCTACAACAAACCAGAGAACTCACATTGAACAATGTTTCCCCATTAGAGACCAAGAAACAATACTTATTAAAAAAAATACCCTAGCTATGAATTAGTAGTTAAAGCTTTATTTGGGGGCTAAATGTGCTCTAATTATGTGTTTGTGTGTTTGTTGATGTGTGTGTGTGTGTGTGTGTGGGTGTGTGTGCTTGCGTGTCAAACATGCACTGAGGTGTAAAATAAATGCAGGATTGCAACGGCCTTCTTAAAAATAAGAAGCAGCTTTATCACATTTGTAGCCCAGGGAAGAATCTGCCTGATACTTGACCTACAATTAATTGAAATGTGAAAAATTCAGGCCTAGAAAAACAAAGCCAACATACATGATAAATCTAATCAGTCTGTCTCACCTGTTTTCAAATCAGTTCTTTAAATAAACCTAAATTGCCAGCATAAAACATCAGTTGCTCTAAACGAGTGGATGGATGTCCCCTGCCATGGGCTGTGTAAAATACATGGAGGATCCCGCACTGATTGTTATCTAGAATGACTTCTGCCTGAACTGCTATTAGTGAATAGTTGCTGTTATAGTGCGGTTCTGATACCAGTAAACTTTAATGAAGGTAATTTCAGGATGCAAAGAAATAAATTGATTTTACTAACTGGTTTTTGGAAAAACACTGCCATAAAAAAATTATCAATATGTTCATAAAGGCATCTACATGTCTCTCCACAGGGGTTTTACTTAATGGGGGAGGGGGTGAGGTCTGGATATAACTTAACTGTCCATTAGTAGGTAGAACAATGTAATGGGAATCACAGTGCACATACTGGTTTGAACTCAATCTAGGTAACATGGATTCATCTCTGTGTAAGAGGCCTGCTTCTGAAAAACACAATGTAGAGCTCCAAAAGCAGAACGATACTTTCAGAATACCATGTTATGTTTGTAAATAGACAGACAGATAGATATACAGAAATCAAAAATCTGAAAACGGTCTAGAAGTGTACATTTCAATAACTTACAATGTCAGTAGTGGGAGATTAATACCAGATCAAGAAGACTGTATCTGCATGCGAGATGGTTCAATTTTTAAAGAGTTTTTTAAATGACAATGGACAGAAAATTCAAAGGGTTACAGTAAGTGTTGAGAAGTGACTTGGTAAAAGGAGCACAGAGGTGAGAAAGAATTAAGAAGAGTTCAATAGAACCAGGTATAATATCTGTACACATGACTCCATGAACAGGAGCAAAGGGGACACTTAAAGAAATCATAAGGACTAAGGAGAGATCAGGATGAGGGGGGCTTGTAGGAAGAGCTGAAAAAAAAAAACAAAAGCATGCAATGGGCAGAAAATGTGGAAGAAAAGGCCTCACAGGTGGTAAACTGATCCATCTCTCCCTGGTAGTTCAACTGTATGAATAACAGAGAGGCCGGCTAAGTGGGAAAGTACTTGGAAACTCTGTTCATGCAGACAACAGAAAGTGCCACCAGAGTGAAAAAAGTAAACCTAGTAAGACAGCTTAGCCCCTTCCCCTTGGAGTTTTATGCAGGCTCTCTTTCTTACTGTGCCTCTGTTCATCTACACTGATACGTGTTAGGTCCAAAGGCAGTGACAAACATTGTTACATGTATTGATGAATCCTGCCAATTCCACAAAGCACAGCCATTTTACTTAGTGTTCTCAATACCTTCTTTTTGACTCTCATCTCGTTTGAAGAAACACTTTCAGAGGAAAGAAGTTCTCCCTAAGCCACATGTGTCCTTAAGTAAACTATGAATTGAGTGCTATTTCAAGGTGTTTGGGCTGATTCCTCCACATGGCCCGTAAAACCTAGAAAAGTGTCATGCACCAACAGGCAGTACATCTTCACTGAGTCCTGTTCTTTGCACTCCAGGGTCATATTATTGTCCATTTAATGGTCAGAAAAACAGTGTTACAGTGAGTATCCTTCTTAGTAGTAGGACTAAAGTGTTTTGGACTCGCATGTTCAGTTACTGAAAAGGCTCAGGGAAGTGCACTTGAGAGCTGGACATTTGATACAGGTACTGCAGAGGAAAACAAGCTACTCTCATTTGGCAACTTTTAGACAGTGATACAGCTCTGGCCATGTAAGTGTAAATAACAACAGCTCTCATCATGCATGGTGGCCTATGGGCTTGGAACTTGCATGCTTACAAAACCAGTGATTACTTGTGCATCTTCTCCTTCGAACCTCATATGTGAATCATCAACTAGTCAAGTGTTAACTTGGGAGGAAAACAATATGTTGGGATGTCCTTTTTGTACATCAAGCCATGAACTCTTTGTCTTAACATCAACAATATAATTAATGTTCAGGAGTTACATCCATTTCAGAGAGTCATATCCATCCTTCTCTTGGCTATATATTTTTAAGGACCAGCCAGCTTCCTTAGATGTTTTCAAGCCCATGAAAAGGCCAAAAAAAAAAAAAAAAAAAAGTCTGAAAGAAGAGTTTGACGAATTTTCAACAAATACTAATCTAGATATGCTGACATGAAAACCAACTAAAGTTTTCAACTCCTTCTTTTTTGGAACATTAGCTATGCCGGGCTTTTCAAAAATGACTTCTCAGAACTGACTTGTGCCCATGTTAGCAACTCTTCTGAAATTACTTTGAAAGTAGACTGATGTGAGAGTTTCTCTTTAGAGATAATTCAGATTACTTGCATAGGAAGTGGCAGCAGGTCTGGGGATGTCGTAGCTCAGTGGCAGTGACCTTGCCTAGCTTGGGGCTGGCCTGCCATGGACTTTCACCCCAAACACTTGCAAGAAAAGAAAATGGAGGGAAGGGAGAGGGAAAGTTGGAAGGGAGGGAGGCAAAGTTGGAGGGATGGAGGGAGGTAGAAAAGAAGGAAGAAGAAAAGGAGAAAAACCAGGAAGGGAGGAAGGAAGCAAGGAAGGAAGGAAATAGGGAGAGCACAAGGGCAGGGAAAGGACTGAGTCACTAAAACAAAAGGCAAAGGACACAGAGACCAATATAGGCCATAAAAGCTGTTGGAACAGTTTAGACAGCTTTAGAATTTGAGTGACATCAAACTGAATGTTATTATGACTGGATGGAATCTTCCTACTTAGCCCCGCCTTGGCCTGGCCTAAACCAAATCAAGGGGTGGGTGGCATGGAGAGGAATTCTCTCTGGCTGGAGTGGGAGGGACCTAAACCTGTGGAACTTGAGGATGCACTGGGTAGGGAAGGGGACAAGACTCCCCTGATGGGCAGTTGAGCACAACAAGGCTTCTGGGAGCCCTTGATCATGGCTCCTACCGCCATATGCCCACCACCCGCCATACGCTCAGCCCCTGAAGGGGATCACAGTGGTCTGCTCCGTTGCCTGGTGCAGGTTGGAGTTCCTGACCAAACACCTGAGTGTCCACAGCCTGTGTTGGCCTGCCTGGGCAGGCTGTGGTTGTGGTGGCAAGAGCCAAAGCCGTCTTGGCGTGATGGAGGAGCCAAGGGCTGCCTCTCAGCCATACTAGTGGGTGGTTCTGGAAGAAGCACCCAGGGTTGTGGCAGCATTGTCTGAAGACATGAAGCCAGGCCATCTTTCTTATGGCTTTCCTTGGGAGTTGGTGATGTGTACAGCTCTTGGATTTTTTGCTGTTCTCTCACTTTTCTGGAGAAGTTTTCAGTCGGTCAGTAGCAGGCTTTACGTGGGAAGAGAAAAAAAGCTGGCTCTAAATCTTGCTGGACTTATTGAAAAAAAAATGTGGACTTCTTGAGAAAGTTAGCCTTGTTGAAAAAGAACATGAAGGCTTAGATTCATCTTTAAAGGATAGCAGATTTGAGAAGGGTTCAAGGGAAGCACAACATCTGGAGGAAACCTACGAAAAGCTGCATAGGTCCGAATCCAGCCATGGCGTTGAAATGCTCTTTCTGGAAGAAGAGCTCAAATCACAGAAGGCTAAACATGGTCAACAGGATGAAACGATGGCGCATCTATCAAGAAGGATACAGGCCCTCCAAGGTGAAGCTGAATCCCTCAGATCACAAATAGCTGAAGCTAAAACAAACTGGAGACTCTTTCAAGTCAATGAGGAAGAACTGAAGCTGGCAATGAAAGAGGTTTTGAATGAAGGATCCCAACTTCCGCAAACGCAGAGACCAACAACACAAGGAGAAGTGAAGCACAGAGGGAACAAGGAGGTGTCCAATATAAAGCAAAAATCACATTAGAGGACTCTAAAGTCGCTGGAGAACAAGTTCTAAGAGACACAGAAAATCACATGGAGTCTCTGAGTGTATGCTTGCTGAAGATGAAGGATAGGTCTTCTCCAAGCCTGGGAGCCCAAAGGGATGGTGGTCACCTGGAATTGGGAAGGACGAGTGAACCAGAAATTGGTGCTCACTTGGAGGATGAGTCCAAAGGAGCTTTGAGGAACCTGGTTGATGGTGCTAAGCTAAAGGCCTCCTTAGAAATCTTGGCAGGAGGAAGAAATCAAAAATGTACTTTCTCATCTGAAGTGGCGAAAACCACGGAAGACCTTACAGAACACCTTAAAAGTCTGCAGACTGAACAGGCATCCTTGCAGTCAGAAAATGCACAGCTGCAAAGTGAGAATGAGACCCTACAGAAGAACTTTAAAGTCATGGTGGAACGCTATCAAGAAAATATGATGAAACTGCACAGGAAATTAAGAGTGGAGAAAAACTCCCTGGTGGAGCAAGAGGAGAAACTTTCCAAAGTCGAAGAAAAGTTGAGCCATACAATGGAAGAGCTGGAGACCTACAGAAAGAGAGCCCAATATCTTGAAGAAGAATTGCAGAGAACCATTCATTCCTGTCTGGGGAAGATTATTTCCTCTGAGAAAGAAGCACATGCTAGTGAGTTGGCAGCTCGGATTGCTGAAAGAAACCTCAGTTATTTCAGGAAACAAAATGCGCGCAACAGTCAAAAATTAACTGAGAAGGAGCTTAGATTTGAACTTGTACAAAAAGATCCCTATGATGCACTGGATGTTTCCAACTCAGCAATGGGCAGAAAGCCTTCTCCAAATGGGCCCTCACCAATAGGTCAGCCTTCATCTGAAAGGAGACCTCCTCATTTTGAAAAGAGTGGTCCACTCACACTCTCAGCTTTCACTCCAGTGGGAGGAGGAAGAGGGTCAAGGGGCCCTGGAGAATCCTCTGGACCATGCGACTAGCAGTAAAGGAAGAGAATCCAGCTGTCATAAGTTCACTGATTTTCAGAGAGTACCTTCTCAGACTGGGCCCCTCTCTCCTCCAGGGGAACAGGCCAGCAGGCTGATGATCCCTCCACCAGGCCAACCATATTCTTCTGATCCACGTCTTCCTCTACAAAGGCAAGATAGGTTTTACTCAAATTGTGGTAGACCATCGGGACCAGCAGAACACAGAACTCCTAATATGCCTCCTTTGGATAAATGGGATGGGCCTATGTCTTTACCAAGGCAATCCAGTAGAAAGGAGACCATAGTCGATCTCAGGGACTCTGACGTGCCTGATTCACCACTCCATGCTGAAAACCAAGCAACTGGCTCTGGCTCTGTGTTGGCACCTTTCCCTCCAGTAAGAGGTGCCTTGTTTCCAGTTGACCCAAGGGGTCAGTTCATGAGAAGAGGACCTTTTTTTTCCTCCACCTCGCCCAGGAATCGTGTATGGGAACCTGGAGATCATCTTCCACCAGGCCTGCCACCCACTCCATTTCCAATGGGAAATGTCTACGCAGGGAGGGGGTTTTCGTCACAATCTTCCCCCAAGAGCTGGAATTCAGCCCTCTACACCCGCATTCTGAAAGTACAAGTGAGTTCCCTGAAGGGTTCCTTCCACCTGCAAATAAGCCTGTTACTCAACATCCAGAACCAAACAAGAAACCTCATGCTGTTGCTCTCTCTTCAAATGTAATTGGACTTATCTCTCATTTTTAGTTTATAAGTAACTGCTTTTACTTCAGTAATTGACTATACTTTGGCTCCAATTGAAGCTCAATGAAACTATTATTCTTAAGATAGTATTTTGTAAATAAATTGGTTTACGTAGGAATCTTATGAGTAAATTATTCCTATTTTATTTTATTCCAGAGTACAGCATTTAATCTGATGAAGCCACTATTATATAAACAAGAATGGGAGTTCTAGGTACTTGTAATCTAGCTGCTGGAAATATGTTTTAAACTCCCAACAAAGAAGTGTATTTAGTATGACTGTAGCAAATGTCAAGTGACTTTAGGCTTAATGAAATTGTCACTGATTTACAGACTGGTTGGGCATATCAGCAAGTTTTTCCATATCAGAATAACTAGAGCATGGGAGGACCAAAGGAGAGAACACAACGAAACATGTCACGGAAACAGGAGGTCTCAACTACAAAGAAAAATGAAGACCTCTTTTTTATATTGGTTGCTTAAAACATTACATAGCTCTTGAGATATCATATTTCCTACATTAGATTCAAGTGAGTTTTTACCCCATATACACATTGCACAATAACATTGTTTACACATCCACATTTTTACAACATGCCATATTAGTAACTGTTGTATTCTGCTACCTTTTCTATCCTCTACTATCCCCCCTCTTCTGCCCTCCCATCTTCTCTCTCTATCCCATCTGCTGTAATTTAAAGTTTGGGAATTGGAAACCACACTTTAAACTCACTCTGCTCCCCTTTTTCCCTTCTGTCAAATTACTCATCATCTTCTTCTATTCCTCTTCCTCCTCCTCCTCTTCCTCCTCCTCCTTATACCTTTCATTCATTCATCATACACTCATGCATTGGTTCATTCATTCCTTTCACATATGGTGTTGGGGATCCAACTCAGGACCTTTGAAAGTGCGAAGCCAGCACTCTAGTGCTGAGTCACAACCCCAGCAAATATCTTTTTGATTTTATGACTGTTTATATGAAATTCAGAATTGCATTCTGCTATGGTTCACTGATATGTGGATTGACCTAGTCCTTGCTTTCTGAGAGACTTTTGGAAAATACATAGGAATTATTAGGAGGTTGAAATGAAGAAACAAAGAGGAAATTCCCCAATTTCTTATTCTTAAATTCCGCACTCTTGACTCTGCCTACCTGCTATAAAAACTTTTAAACGCTTACTCCCCATTTCTATATCATTGCCAACAAGTGAACATTCACTGCCCTACAACAAACCAGAGAACTCACATTGAACAATGTTTCCCCATTAGAGACCAAGAAACAATACTTATTAAAAAAAATACCCTAGCTATGAATTAGTAGTTAAAGCTTTATTTGGGGGCTAAATGTGCTCTAATTATGTGTTTGTGTGTTTGTTGATGTGTGTGTGTGTGTGTGTGTGGGTGTGTGTGCTTGCGTGTCAAACATGCACTGAGGTGTAAAATAAATGCAGGATTGCAACGGCCTTCTTAAAAATAAGAAGCAGCTTTATCACATTTGTAGCCCAGGGAAGAATCTGCCTGATACTTGACCTACAATTAATTGAAATGTGAAAAATTCAGGCCTAGAAAAACAAAGCCAACATACATAATAAATCTAATCAGTCTGTCTCACCTGTTTTCAAATCAGTTCTTTAAATAAACCTAAATTGCCAGCATAAAACATCAGTTGCTCTAAACGAGTGGATGGATGTCCCCTGCCATGGGCTGTGTAAAATACATGGAGGATCCCGCACTGATTGTTATCTAGAATGACTTCTGCCTGAACTACTATTAGTGAATAGTTGCTGTTATAGTGCGGTTCTGATACCAGTAAACTTTAATGAAGGTAATTTCAGGATGCAAAGAAATAAATTGATTTTACTAACTGGTTTTTGGAAAAACACTGCCATAAAAAAATTATCAATATGTTCATAAAGGCATCTACATGTCTCTCCACAGGGGTTTTACTTAATGGGGGAGGGGGTGAGGTCTGGATATAACTTAACTGTCCATTAGTAGGTAGAACAATGTAATGGGAATCACAGTGCACATACTGGTTTGAACTCAATCTAGGTAACATGGATTCATCTCTGTGTAAGAGGCCTGCTTCTGAAAAACACAATGTAGAGCTCCAAAAGCAGAACGATACTTTCAGAATACCATGTTATGTTTGTAAATAGACAGACAGATAGATATACAGAAATCAAAAATCTGAAAACGGTCTAGAAGTGTACATTTCAATAACTTACAATGTCAGTAGTGGGAGATTAATACCAGATCAAGAAGACTGTATCTGCATGCGAGATGGTTCAATTTTTAAAGAGTTTTTTAAATGACAATGGACAGAAAATTCAAAGGGTTACAGTAAGTGTTGAGAAGTGACTTGGTAAAAGGAGCACAGAGGTGAGAAAGAATTAAGAAGAGTTCAATAGAACCAGGTATAATATCTGTACACATGACTCCATGAACAGGAGCAAAGGGGACACTTAAAGAAATCATAAGGACTAAGGAGAGATCAGGATGAGGGGGGCTTGTAGGAAGAGCTGAAAAAAAAAAACAAAAGCATGCAATGGGCAGAAAATGTGGAAGAAAAGGCCTCACAGGTGGTAAACTGATCCATCTCTCCCTGGTAGTTCAACTGTATGAATAACAGAGAGGCCGGCTAAGTGGGAAAGTACTTGGAAACTCTGTTCATGCAGACAACAGAAAGTGCCACCAGAGTGAAAAAAGTAAACCTAGTAAGACAGCTTAGCCCCTTCCCCTTGGAGTTTTATGCAGGCTCTCTTTCTTACTGTGCCTCTGTTCATCTACACTGATACGTGTTAGGTCCAAAGGCAGTGACAAACATTGTTACATGTATTGATGAATCCTGCCAATTCCACAAAGCACAGCCATTTTACTTAGTGTTCTCAATACCTTCTTTTTGACTCTCATCTCGTTTGAAGAAACACTTTCAGAGGAAAGAAGTTCTCCCTAAGCCACATGTGTCCTTAAGTAAACTATGAATTGAGTGCTATTTCAAGGTGTTTGGGCTGATTCCTCCACATGGCCCGTAAAACCTAGAAAAGTGTCATGCACCAACAGGCAGTACATCTTCACTGAGTCCTGTTCTTTGCACTCCAGGGTCATATTATTGTCCATTTAATGGTCAGAAAAACAGTGTTACAGTGAGTATCCTTCTTAGTAGTAGGACTAAAGTGTTTTGGACTCGCATGTTCAGTTACTGAAAAGGCTCAGGGAAGTGCACTTGAGAGCTGGTCATTTGATACAGGTACTGCAGAGGAAAACAAGCTACTCTCATTTGGCAACTTTTAGACAGTGATACAGCTCTGGCCATGTAAGTGTAAATAACAACAGCTCTCATCATGCATGGTGGCCTATGGGCTTGGAACTTGCATGCTTACAAAACCAGTGATTACTTGTGCATCTTCTCCTTCGAACCTCATATGTGAATCATCAACTAGTCAAGTGTTAACTTGGGAGGAAAACAATATGTTGGGATGTCCTTTTTGTACATCAAGCCATGAACTCTTTGTCTTAACATCAACAATATAATTAATGTTCAGGAGTTACATCCATTTCAGAGAGTCATATCCATCCTTCTCTTGGCTATATATTTTTAAGGACCAGCCAGCTTCCTTAGATGTTTTCAAGCCCATGAAAAGGCCAAAAAAAAAAAAAAAAAAAATCTGAAAGAAGAGTTTGACGAATTTTCAACAAATACTAATCTAGAAATGCTGACATGAAAACCAACTAAAGTTTTCAACTCCTTCTTTTTTGGAACATTAGCTATGCCGGGCTTTTCAAAAATGACTTCTCAGAACTGACTTGTGCCCATGTTAGCAACTCTTCTGAAATTACTTTGAAAGTAGACTGATGTGAGAGTTTCTCTTTAGAGATAATTCAGATTACTTGCATAGGAAGTGGCAGCAGGTCTGGGGATGTCGTAGCTCAGTGGCAGTGACCTTGCCTAGCTTGGGGCTGGCCTGCCATGGACTTTCACCCCAAACACTTGCAAGAAAAGAAAATGGAGGGAAGGGAGAGGGAAAGTTGGAAGGGAGGGAGGCAAAGTTGGAGGGATGGAGGGAGGTAGAAAAGAAGGAAGAAGAAAAGGAGAAAAACCAGGAAGGGAGGAAGGAAGCAAGGAAGGAAGGAAATAGGGAGAGCACAAGGGCAGGGAAAGGACTGAGTCACTAAAACAAAAGGCAAAGGACACAGAGACCAATATAGGCCATAAAAGCTGTTGGAACAGTTTAGACAGCTTTAGAATTTGAGTGACATCAAACTGAATGTTATTATGACTGGATGGAATCTTCCTACTTAGCCCCGCCTTGGCCTGGCCTAAACCAAATCAAGGGGTGGGTGGCATGGAGAGGAATTCTCTCTGGCTGGAGTGGGAGGGACCTAAACCTGTGGAACTTGAGGATGCACTGGGTAGGGAAGGGGACAAGACTCCCCTGATGGGCAGTTGAGCACAACAAGGCTCCTGGGAGCCCTTGATCATGGCTCCTACCGCCATATGCCCACCACCCGCCATACGCTCAGCCCCTGAAGGGGATCACAGTGGTCTGCTCCGTTGCCTGGTGCAGGTTGGAGTTCCTGACCAAACACCTGAGTGTCCACAGCCTGTGTTGGCCTGCCTGGGCAGGCTGTGGTTGTGGTGGCAAGAGCCAAAGCCGTCTTGGCGTGATGGAGGAGCCAAGGGCTGCCTCTCAGCCATACTAGTGGGTGGTTCTGGAAGAAGCACCCAGGGTTGTGGCAGCATTGTCTGAAGACATGAAGCCAGGCCATCTTTCTTATGGCTTTCCTTGGGAGTTGGTGATGTGTACAGCTCTTGGATTTTTTGCTGTTCTCTCACTTTTCTGGAGAAGTTTTCAGTCGGTCAGTAGCAGGCTTTACGTGGGAAGAGAAAAAAAGCTGGCTCTAAATCTTGCTGGACTTATTGAAAAAAAAATGTGGACTTCTTGAGAAAGTTAGCCTTGTTGAAAAAGAACATGAAGGCTTAGATTCATCTTTAAAGGATAGCAGATTTGAGAAGGGTTCAAGGGAAGCACAACATCTGGAGGAAACCTACGAAAAGCTGCATAGGTCCGAATCCAGCCATGGCGTTGAAATGCTCTTTCTGGAAGAAGAGCTCAAATCACAGAAGGCTAAACATGGTCAACAGGATGAAACGATGGCGCATCTATCAAGAAGGATACAGGCCCTCCAAGGTGAAGCTGAATCCCTCAGATCACAAATAGCTGAAGCTAAAACAAACTGGAGACTCTTTCAAGTCAATGAGGAAGAACTGAAGCTGGCAATGAAAGAGGTTTTGAATGAAGGATCCCAACTTCCGCAAACGCAGAGACCAACAACACAAGGAGAAGTGAAGCACAGAGGGAACAAGGAGGTGTCCAATATAAAGCAAAAATCACATTAGAGGACTCTAAAGTCGCTGGAGAACAAGTTCTAAGAGACACAGAAAATCACATGGAGTCTCTGAGTGTATGCTTGCTGAAGATGAAGGATAGGTCTTCTCCAAGCCTGGGAGCCCAAAGGGATGGTGGTCACCTGGAATTGGGAAGGACGAGTGAACCAGAAATTGGTGCTCACTTGGAGGATGAGTCCAAAGGAGCTTTGAGGAACCTGGTTGATGGTGCTAAGCTAAAGGCCTCCTTAGAAATCTTGGCAGGAGGAAGAAATCAAAAATGTACTTTCTCATCTGAAGTGGCGAAAACCACGGAAGACCTTACAGAACACCTTAAAAGTCTGCAGACTGAACAGGCATCCTTGCAGTCAGAAAATGCACAGCTGCAAAGTGAGAATGAGACCCTACAGAAGAACTTTAAAGTCATGGTGGAACGCTATCAAGAAAATATGATGAAACTGCACAGGAAATTAAGAGTGGAGAAAAACTCCCTGGTGGAGCAAGAGGAGAAACTTTCCAAAGTCGAAGAAAAGTTGAGCCATACAATGGAAGAGCTGGAGACCTACAGAAAGAGAGCCCAATATCTTGAAGAAGAATTGCAGAGAACCATTCATTCCTGTCTGGGGAAGATTATTTCCTCTGAGAAAGAAGCACATGCTAGTGAGTTGGCAGCTCGGATTGCTGAAAGAAACCTCAGTTATTTCAGGAAACAAAATGCGCGCAACAGTCAAAAATTAACTGAGAAGGAGCTTAGATTTGAACTTGTACAAAAAGATCCCTATGATGCACTGGATGTTTCCAACTCAGCAATGGGCAGAAAGCCTTCTCCAAATGGGCCCTCACCAATAGGTCAGCCTTCATCTGAAAGGAGACCTCCTCATTTTGAAAAGAGTGGTCCACTCACGCTCTCAGCTTTCACTCCAGTGGGAGGAGGAAGAGGGTCAAGGGGCCCTGGAGAATCCTCTGGACCATGCGACTAGCAGTAAAGGAAGAGAATCCAGCTGTCATAAGTTCACTGATTTTCAGAGAGTACCTTCTCAGACTGGGCCCCTCTCTCCTCCAGGGGAACAGGCCAGCAGGCTGATGATCCCTCCACCAGGCCAACCATATTCTTCTGATCCACGTCTTCCTCTACAAAGGCAAGATAGGTTTTACTCAAATTGTGGTAGACCATCGGGACCAGCAGAACACAGAACTCCTAATATGCCTCCTTTGGATAAATGGGATGGGCCTATGTCTTTACCAAGGCAATCCAGTAGAAAGGAGACCATAGTCGATCTCAGGGACTCTGACGTGCCTGATTCACCACTCCATGCTGAAAACCAAGCAACTGGCTCTGGCTCTGTGTTGGCACCTTTCCCTCCAGTAAGAGGTGCCTTGTTTCCAGTTGACCCAAGGGGTCAGTTCATGAGAAGAGGACCTTTTTTTTCCTCCACCTCGCCCAGGAATCGTGTATGGGAACCTGGAGATCATCTTCCACCAGGCCTGCCACCCACTCCATTTCCAATGGGAAATGTCTACGCAGGGAGGGGGTTTTCGTCACAATCTTCCCCCAAGAGCTGGAATTCAGCCCTCTACACCCGCATTCTGAAAGTACAAGTGAGTTCCCTGAAGGGTTCCTTCCACCTGCAAATAAGCCTGTTACTCAACATCCAGAACCAAACAAGAAACCTCATGCTGTTGCTCTCTCTTCAAATGTAATTGGACTTATCTCTCATTTTTAGTTTATAAGTAACTGCTTTTACTTCAGTAATTGACTATACTTTGGCTCCAATTGAAGCTCAATGAAACTATTATTCTTAAGATAGTATTTTGTAAATAAATTGGTTTACGTAGGAATCTTATGAGTAAATTATTCCTATTTTATTTTATTCCAGAGTACAGCATTTAATCTGATGAAGCCACTATTATATAAACAAGAATGGGAGTTCTAGGTACTTGTAATCTAGCTGCTGGAAATATGTTTTAAACTCCCAACAAAGAAGTGTATTTAGTATGACTGTAGCAAATGTCAAGTGACTTTAGGCTTAATGAAATTGTCACTGATTTACAGACTGGTTGGGCATATCAGCAAGTTTTTCCATATCAGAATAACTAGAGCATGGGAGGACCAAAGGAGAGAACACAACGAAACATGTCACGGAAACAGGAGGTCTCAACTACAAAGAAAAATGAAGACCTCTTTTTTATATTGGTTGCTTAAAACATTACATAGCTCTTGAGATATCATATTTCCTACATTAGATTCAAGTGAGTTATGAACTCCCATTTTTACCCCATATACACATTGCACAATAACATTGTTTACACATCCACATTTTTACAACATGCCATATTAGTAACTGTTGTATTCTGCTACCTTTTCTATCCTCTACTATCCCCCCTCTTCTGCCCTCCCATCTTCTCTCTCTATCCCATCTGCTGTAATTTAAAGTTTGGGAATTGGAAACCACACTTTAAACTCACTCTGCTCCCCTTTTTCCCTTCTGTCAAATTACTCATCATCTTCTTCTATTCCTCTTCCTCCTCCTCCTCTTCCTCCTCCTCCTTATACCTTTCATTCATTCATCATACACTCATGCATTGGTTCATTCATTCCTTTCACATATGGTGTTGGGGATCCAACTCAGGACCTTTGAAAGTGCGAAGCCAGCACTCTAGTGCTGAGTCACAACCCCAGCAAATATCTTTTTGATTTTATGACTGTTTATATGAAATTCAGAATTGCATTCTGCTATGGTTCACTGATATGTGGATTGACCTAGTCCTTGCTTTCTGAGAGACTTTTGGAAAATACATAGGAATTATTAGGAGGTTGAAATGAAGAAACAAAGAGGAAATTCCCCAATTTCTTATTCTTAAATTCCGCACTCTTGACTCTGCCTACCTGCTATAAAAACTTTTAAACGCTTACTCCCCATTTCTATATCATTGCCAACAAGTGAACATTCACTGCCCTACAACAAACCAGAGAACTCACATTGAACAATGTTTCCCCATTAGAGACCAAGAAACAATACTTATTAAAAAAAATACCCTAGCTATGAATTAGTAGTTAAAGCTTTATTTGGGGGCTAAATGTGCTCTAATTATGTGTTTGTGTGTTTGTTGATGTGTGTGTGTGTGTGTGTGTGGGTGTGTGTGCTTGCGTGTCAAACATGCACTGAGGTGTAAAATAAATGCAGGATTGCAACGGCCTTCTTAAAAATAAGAAGCAGCTTTATCACATTTGTAGCCCAGGGAAGAATCTGCCTGATACTTGACCTACAATTAATTGAAATGTGAAAAATTCAGGCCTAGAAAAACAAAGCCAACATACATAATAAATCTAATCAGTCTGTCTCACCTGTTTTCAAATCAGTTCTTTAAATAAACCTAAATTGCCAGCATAAAACATCAGTTGCTCTAAACGAGTGGATGGATGTCCCCTGCCATGGGCTGTGTAAAATACATGGAGGATCCCGCACTGATTGTTATCTAGAATGACTTCTGCCTGAACTACTATTAGTGAATAGTTGCTGTTATAGTGCGGTTCTGATACCAGTAAACTTTAATGAAGGTAATTTCAGGATGCAAAGAAATAAATTGATTTTACTAACTGGTTTTTGGAAAAACACTGCCATAAAAAAATTATCAATATGTTCATAAAGGCATCTACATGTCTCTCCACAGGGGTTTTACTTAATGGGGGAGGGGGTGAGGTCTGGATATAACTTAACTGTCCATTAGTAGGTAGAACAATGTAATGGGAATCACAGTGCACATACTGGTTTGAACTCAATCTAGGTAACATGGATTCATCTCTGTGTAAGAGGCCTGCTTCTGAAAAACACAATGTAGAGCTCCAAAAGCAGAACGATACTTTCAGAATACCATGTTATGTTTGTAAATAGACAGACAGATAGATATACAGAAATCAAAAATCTGAAAACGGTCTAGAAGTGTACATTTCAATAACTTACAATGTCAGTAGTGGGAGATTAATACCAGATCAAGAAGACTGTATCTGCATGCGAGATGGTTCAATTTTTAAAGAGTTTTTTAAATGACAATGGACAGAAAATTCAAAGGGTTACAGTAAGTGTTGAGAAGTGACTTGGTAAAAGGAGCACAGAGGTGAGAAAGAATTAAGAAGAGTTCAATAGAACCAGGTATAATATCTGTACACATGACTCCATGAACAGGAGCAAAGGGGACACTTAAAGAAATCATAAGGACTAAGGAGAGATCAGGATGAGGGGGGCTTGTAGGAAGAGCTGAAAAAAAAAAACAAAAGCATGCAATGGGCAGAAAATGTGGAAGAAAAGGCCTCACAGGTGGTAAACTGATCCATCTCTCCCTGGTAGTTCAACTGTATGAATAACAGAGAGGCCGGCTAAGTGGGAAAGTACTTGGAAACTCTGTTCATGCAGACAACAGAAAGTGCCACCAGAGTGAAAAAAGTAAACCTAGTAAGACAGCTTAGCCCCTTCCCCTTGGAGTTTTATGCAGGCTCTCTTTCTTACTGTGCCTCTGTTCATCTACACTGATACGTGTTAGGTCCAAAGGCAGTGACAAACATTGTTACATGTATTGATGAATCCTGCCAATTCCACAAAGCACAGCCATTTTACTTAGTGTTCTCAATACCTTCTTTTTGACTCTCATCTCGTTTGAAGAAACACTTTCAGAGGAAAGAAGTTCTCCCTAAGCCACATGTGTCCTTAAGTAAACTATGAATTGAGTGCTATTTCAAGGTGTTTGGGCTGATTCCTCCACATGGCCCGTAAAACCTAGAAAAGTGTCATGCACCAACAGGCAGTACATCTTCACTGAGTCCTGTTCTTTGCACTCCAGGGTCATATTATTGTCCATTTAATGGTCAGAAAAACAGTGTTACAGTGAGTATCCTTCTTAGTAGTAGGACTAAAGTGTTTTGGACTCGCATGTTCAGTTACTGAAAAGGCTCAGGGAAGTGCACTTGAGAGCTGGTCATTTGATACAGGTACTGCAGAGGAAAACAAGCTACTCTCATTTGGCAACTTTTAGACAGTGATACAGCTCTGGCCATGTAAGTGTAAATAACAACAGCTCTCATCATGCATGGTGGCCTATGGGCTTGGAACTTGCATGCTTACAAAACCAGTGATTACTTGTGCATCTTCTCCTTCGAACCTCATATGTGAATCATCAACTAGTCAAGTGTTAACTTGGGAGGAAAACAATATGTTGGGATGTCCTTTTTGTACATCAAGCCATGAACTCTTTGTCTTAACATCAACAATATAATTAATGTTCAGGAGTTACATCCATTTCAGAGAGTCATATCCATCCTTCTCTTGGCTATATATTTTTAAGGACCAGCCAGCTTCCTTAGATGTTTTCAAGCCCATGAAAAGGCCAAAAAAAAAAAAAAAAAAATCTGAAAGAAGAGTTTGACGAATTTTCAACAAATACTAATCTAGAAATGCTGACATGAAAACCAACTAAAGTTTTCAACTCCTTCTTTTTTGGAACATTAGCTATGCCGGGCTTTTCAAAAATGACTTCTCAGAACTGACTTGTGCCCATGTTAGCAACTCTTCTGAAATTACTTTGAAAGTAGACTGATGTGAGAGTTTCTCTTTAGAGATAATTCAGATTACTTGCATAGGAAGTGGCAGCAGGTCTGGGGATGTCGTAGCTCAGTGGCAGTGACCTTGCCTAGCTTGGGGCTGGCCTGCCATGGACTTTCACCCCAAACACTTGCAAGAAAAGAAAATGGAGGGAAGGGAGAGGGAAAGTTGGTAGGGAGGGAGGCAAAGTTGGAGGGATGGAGGGAGGTAGAAAAGAAGGAAGAAGAAAAGGAGAAAAACCAGGAAGGGAGGAAGGAAGCAAGGAAGGAAGGAAATAGGGAGAGCACAAGGGCAGGGAAAGGACTGAGTCACTAAAACAAAAGGCAAAGGACACAGAGACCAATATAGGCCATAAAAGCTGTTGGAACAGTTTAGACAGCTTTAGAATTTGAGTGACATCAAACTGAATGTTATTATGACTGGATGGAATCTTCCTACTTAGCCCCGCCTTGGCCTGGCCTAAACCAAATCAAGGGGTGGGTGGCATGGAGAGGAATTCTCTCTGGCTGGAGTGGGAGGGACCTAAACCTGTGGAACTTGAGGATGCACTGGGTAGGGAAGGGGACAAGACTCCCCTGATGGGCAGTTGAGCACAACAAGGCTCCTGGGAGCCCTTGATCATGGCTCCTACCGCCATATGCCCACCACCCGCCATACGCTCAGCCCCTGAAGGGGATCACAGTGGTCTGCTCCGTTGCCTGGTGCAGGTTGGAGTTCCTGACCAAACACCTGAGTGTCCACAGCCTGTGTTGGCCTGCCTGGGCAGGCTGTGGTTGTGGTGGCAAGAGCCAAAGCCGTCTTGGCGTGATGGAGGAGCCAAGGGCTGCCTCTCAGCCATACTAGTGGGTGGTTCTGGAAGAAGCACCCAGGGTTGTGGCAGCATTGTCTGAAGACATGAAGCCAGGCCATCTTTCTTATGGCTTTCCTTGGGAGTTGGTGATGTGTACAGCTCTTGGATTTTTTGCTGTTCTCTCACTTTTCTGGAGAAGTTTTCAGTCGGTCAGTAGCAGGCTTTACGTGGGAAGAGAAAAAAAGCTGGCTCTAAATCTTGCTGGACTTATTGGAAAAAAAATGTGGACTTCTTGAGAAAGTTAGCCTTGTTGAAAAAGAACATGAAGGCTTAGATTCATCTTTAAAGGATAGCAGATTTGAGAAGGGTTCAAGGGAAGCACAACATCTGGAGGAAACCTACGAAAAGCTGCATAGGTCCGAATCCAGCCATGGCGTTGAAATGCTCTTTCTGGAAGAAGAGCTCAAATCACAGAAGGCTAAACATGGTCAACAGGATGAAACGATGGCGCATCTATCAAGAAGGATACAGGCCCTCCAAGGTGAAGCTGAATCCCTCAGATCACAAATAGCTGAAGCTAAAACAAACTGGAGACTCTTTCAAGTCAATGAGGAAGAACTGAAGCTGGCAATGAAAGAGGTTTTGAATGAAGGATCCCAACTTCCGCAAACGCAGAGACCAACAACACAAGGAGAAGTGAAGCACAGAGGGAACAAGGAGGTGTCCAATATAAAGCAAAAATCACATTAGAGGACTCTAAAGTCGCTGGAGAACAAGTTCTAAGAGACACAGAAAATCACATGGAGTCTCTGAGTGTATGCTTGCTGAAGATGAAGGATAGGTCTTCTCCAAGCCTGGGAGCCCAAAGGGATGGTGGTCACCTGGAATTGGGAAGGACGAGTGAACCAGAAATTGGTGCTCACTTGGAGGATGAGTCCAAAGGAGCTTTGAGGAACCTGGTTGATGGTGCTAAGCTAAAGGCCTCCTTAGAAATCTTGGCAGGAGGAAGAAATCAAAAATGTACTTTCTCATCTGAAGTGGCGAAAACCACGGAAGACCTTACAGAACACCTTAAAAGTCTGCAGACTGAACAGGCATCCTTGCAGTCAGAAAATGCACAGCTGCAAAGTGAGAATGAGACCCTACAGAAGAACTTTAAAGTCATGGTGGAACACTATCAAGAAAATATGATGAAACTGCACAGGAAATTAAGAGTGGAGAAAAACTCCCTGGTGGAGCAAGAGGAGAAACTTTCCAAAGTCGAAGAAAAGTTGAGCCATACAATGGAAGAGCTGGAGACCTACAGAAAGAGAGCCCAATATCCTGAAGAAGAATTGCAGAGAACCATTCATTCCTGTCTGGGGAAGATTATTTCCTCTGAGAAAGAAGCACATGCTAGTGAGTTGGCAGCTCGGATTGCTGAAAGAAACCTCAGTTATTTCAGGAAACAAAATGCGCGCAACAGTCAAAAATTAACTGAGAAGGAGCTTAGATTTGAACTTGTACAAAAAGATCCCTATGATGCACTGGATGTTTCCAACTCAGCAATGGGCAGAAAGCCTTCTCCAAATGGGCCCTCACCAATAGGTCAGCCTTCATCTGAAAGGAGACCTCCTCATTTTGAAAAGAGTGGTCCACTCACACTCTCAGCTTTCACTCCAGTGGGAGGAGGAAGAGGGTCAAGGGGCCCTGGAGAATCCTCTGGACCATGCGACTAGCAGTAAAGGAAGAGAATCCAGCTGTCATAAGTTCACTGATTTTCAGAGAGTACCTTCTCAGACTGGGCCCCTCTCTCCTCCAGGGGAACAGGCCAGCAGGCTGATGATCCCTCCACCAGGCCAACCATATTCTTCTGATCCACGTCTTCCTCTACAAAGGCAAGATAGGTTTTACTCAAATTGTGGTAGACCATCGGGACCAGCAGAACACAGAACTCCTAATATGCCTCCTTTGGATAAATGGGATGGGCCTATGTCTTTACCAAGGCAATCCAGTAGAAAGGAGACCATAGTCGATCTCAGGGACTCTGACGTGCCTGATTCACCACTCCATGCTGAAAACCAAGCAACTGGCTCTGGCTCTGTGTTGGCACCTTTCCCTCCAGTAAGAGGTGCCTTGTTTCCAGTTGACCCAAGGGGTCAGTTCATGAGAAGAGGACCTTTTTTTTCCTCCACCTCGCCCAGGAATCGTGTATGGGAACCTGGAGATCATTTTCCACCAGGCCTGCCACCCACTCCATTTCCAATGGGAAATGTCTACGCAGGGAGGGGGTTTTCGTCACAATCTTCCCCCAAGAGCTGGAATTCAGCCCTCTACACCCGCATTCTGAAAGTACAAGTGAGTTCCCTGAAGGGTTCCTTCCACCTGCAAATAAGCCTGTTACTCAACATCCAGAACCAAACAAGAAACCTCATGCTGTTGCTCTCTCTTCAAATGTAATTGGACTTATCTCTCATTTTTAGTTTATAAGTAACTGCTTTTACTTCAGTAATTGACTATACTTTGGCTCCAATTGAAGCTCAATGAAACTATTATTCTTAAGATAGTATTTTGTAAATAAATTGGTTTACGTAGGAATCTTATGAGTAAATTATTCCTATTTTATTTTATTCCAGAGTACAGCATTTAATCTGATGAAGCCACTATTATATAAACAAGAATGGGAGTTCTAGGTACTTGTAATCTAGCTGCTGGAAATATGTTTTAAACTCCCAACAAAGAAGTGTATTTAGTATGACTGTAGCAAATGTCAAGTGACTTTAGGCTTAATGAAATTGTCACTGATTTACAGACTGGTTGGGCATATCAGCAAGTTTTTCCATATCAGAATAACTAGAGCATGGGAGGACCAAAGGAGAGAACACAACGAAACATGTCACGGAAACAGGAGGTCTCAACTACAAAGAAAAATGAAGACCTCTTTTTTATATTGGTTGCTTAAAACATTACATAGCTCTTGAGATATCATATTTCCTACATTAGATTCAAGTGAGTTATGAACTCCCATTTTTACCCCATATACACATTGCACAATAACATTGTTTACACATCCACATTTTTACAACATGCCATATTAGTAACTGTTGTATTCTGCTACCTTTTCTATCCTCTACTATCCCCCCTCTTCTGCCCTCCCATCTTCTCTCTCTATCCCATCTGCTGTAATTTAAAGTTTGGGAATTGGAAACCACACTTTAAACTCACTCTGCTCCCCTTTTTCCCTTCTGTCAAATTACTCATCATCTTCTTCTATTTCTCTTCCTCCTCCTCCTCTTCCTCCTCCTCCTTATACCTTTCATTCATTCATCATACACTCATGCATTGGTTCATTCATTCCTTTCACATATGGTGTTGGGGATCCAACTCAGGACCTTTGAAAGTGCGAAGCCAGCACTCTAGTGCTGAGTCACAACCCCAGCAAATATCTTTTTGATTTTATGACTGTTTATATGAAATTCAGAATTGCATTCTGCTATGGTTCACTGATATGTGGATTGACCTAGTCCTTGCTTTCTGAGAGACTTTTGGAAAATACATAGGAATTATTAGGAGGTTGAAATGAAGAAACAAAGAGGAAATTCCCCAATTTCTTATTCTTAAATTCCGCACTCTGACTCTGCCTACCTGCTATAAAAACTTTTAAACGCTTACTCCCCATTTCTATATCATTGCCAACAAGTGAACATTCACTGCCCTACAACAAACCAGAGAACTCACATTGAACAATGTTTCCCCATTAGAGACCAAGAAACAATACTTATTAAAAAAAATACCCTAGCTATGAATTAGTAGTTAAAGCTTTATTTGGGGGCTAAATGTGCTCTAATTATGTGTTTGTGTGTTTGTTGATGTGTGTGTGTGTGTGTGTGTGGGTGTGTGTGCTTGCGTGTCAAACATGCACTGAGGTGTAAAATAAATGCAGGATTGCAACGGCCTTCTTAAAAATAAGAAGCAGCTTTATCACATTTGTAGCCCAGGAAGAATCTGCCTGATACTTGACCTACAATTAATTGAAATGTGAAAAAATTCAGGCCTAGAAAAACAAAGCCAACATACATAATAAATCTAATCAGTCTGTCTCACCTGTTTTCAAATCAGTTCTTTAAATAAACCTAAATTGCCAGCATAAAACATCAGTTGCTCTAAACGAGTGGATGGATGTCCCCTGCCATGGGCTGTGTAAAATACATGGAGGATCCCGCACTGATTGTTATCTAGAATGACTTCTGCCTGAACTACTATTAGTGAATAGTTGCTGTTTATAGTGCGGTTCATGATACCAGTAAACTTTAATGAAGGTAATTTCAGGATGCAAAGAAATAAATTGATTTTACTAACTGGTTTTTGGAAAAACACTGCCATAAAAAAATTATCAATATGTTCATAAAGGCATCTACATGTCTCTCCACAGGGGTTTTACTTAATGGGGGAGGGGGTGAGGTCTGGATAAACTTAACTGTCCATTAGTAGGTAGAACAATGTAATGGGAATCACAGTGCACATACTGGTTTGAACTCAATCTAGGTAACATGGATTCATCTCTGTGTAAGAGGCTGCTTCTGAAAAACCAAAGAGGACCTTTTTTTTTCCTCCACCTCTCCCAGGAAACTGATGGGAACCTGGAGATTATTTTCCACCAGGCCCGCCACCCACTCCATTTCCAATGGTAAATGTCTATGCAGAAGGGGGTTTTCCTCCACAAACTTCCCCCAAGATCTGGAATTTAGCCCTCTACACCCACATTCTGAAAGTACAAGTGAGTTCCCTGAAGGGTTCCTTCCACCTGCAAATAATCCTGTTACTCAACATCCAGCACCAAACAAGAAACCTCATGCTGTTGCTCCTCTTCAAATGTAATTGGACTTATCTCTCATTTTTAGTTTTTAAGTAACTGCTCTTACTTCAGTAATTGACTATACTTTGGCTCCCATTGAAGATCAATGAAACTATAATTCTTAAGATAGTATTTGTAAATAAAGATGGTTTAAGTAGGAATCTTATGAGTAAATTATTTGTATTTTATTTTATTCCAGAGTACAGAATTTAATCTGATGAAGGCACTATTACATAAACAAGAATGGGAGTTCTAGGTACTTGTAATCTAGCTGATGGAAATATATTTTAAACTCCCAACAAAGTTCCATTCCCAGCCTAAAGGACACAAAGGCATTTTCCTACACCTTCCCATCCTTGGTGCAGGGGGCCCCTGTGCCATGGGCCATTCTTCTGCCCTGCATCACCTCTAGGCTCCACCACATGCCCCCCACAGCCCTGACACGCTGAAGCAACAGAACGCCCCTCCCCTCACCTCCTCCTGCACAGCCCCTCTACCTCCACAAATAAATGCCCCATTCTAAAATAACTGCCATCTGCCCCCCACAAGGTATAGTGATAGCCTTCTGTGTCCTCATTTATATTGCACTCCCACCCTGTGACTACAGTTAATTCTCCACACAATAAAGCTAAAACAGATGCCACTCCCTTGAGGCAACCTTGCCAGGAGTTTTCAATTAAATCTCAAATATTTTTACTTTGACACAGCCTACAAGGGTGCCCCCTAGTCTAGCAGGACCTCCAAGCTTATCTGCCACCACCTACCCCCTTACTTACAGAGCTCTGAAGGATGATGTCAAGAGAGATCCAAGTTTTCCTATGGTGTGGGCATCAAGGTGGAGCAAAGTCTAGGGGCCTGGCCTGTTGAATCATGGTGGAGTGAAGTCGGGCATCCAGGTGCAGGTCTGCAAGACTCTGCCCCCAGCCTAAAGGACACAAAGGCACAGTTTCCTAGGCCTTCCCATCCTTGGTGCAGGGGGCCCCTCTGCCCTGGGCCATTCTTCTGCCCTGCACCACCTCTGGGCCCCACCACACCCGCCCCCAAAGCCCTGACTGGCTAAAGCTGCAGAAAGCCCGTCCCATCCCCTCCCCTCACACAGCCCCTCCACTTCCACAAATACCTGCCCCATTCTAAAATAACTGCCATCTGCCCCCCCACCAAGGTGTAGTAATAGCCTTCTATCTCCTTATTTATATTTCACTCCCACCCTGTGACTACAGTTAATGCTCCACACAATAAAGCTAAAACAGAGGGCACTGCCTTGAGGCAACCTTGCCAGGAGTTTAATTAAATCTCAAATATTTTTACTTTGACACAGCCTACAAGGGTTCCCCCTAGCATAGCAGGCCCTCCAAGTTCATCTGCCACAACATACCCCCTTACTTACAGTGCTCTGAAGGATGTTGACAAGAGGGATACAAGTTTTCTTATGGTGTGGGCATCAAGGTGGAGCAAAGTCTAGGGGCCTGGCCTGCTGCATCATGGTGGAATGAAGTCGGGCATCCAGGCGCAGGCGCAGGCCTGCAAGGCTCCGCCACCATCCTAAGGGACACAAAGGCACAGTTTCCTAGGACTTCCCATCCTTGGTGCAGGGGCCCCTCTGCCCTGTGTCATTCTTCTGCTATGCACCACCTCTAGGCACCACCACACCCCCTCACAGCCCTGACTCGCTGAAGCTGCAGAACGCTCCTCCCCTCCCCCTGCACAGCCCCTCCACCTCCACAAATACCTGCCCCATTCTAAAATAACTGCCATCTGCCCCCCCAAGGTGTCGTAATAGCCTTCTATCTCCTTATTTATATTTCACTCCCACCCTGTGAGTGCAGTTAATTCTCCACAAAATAAAGCTGAAACAGATGCCACTCCCTTGAGGCAACCTTGCCAGGAGTTTTCAATTAAATCTCAAATATTTACTTTGATAGCCTACAATGGTGCCAGCTAGCCTTGCAGGCCCTCCAAGGTCATCTGCCACGACCTACCCCCTTACTTACATTGCTCGGAAGGATAATGTCAAGAGGGATCCAAGTCTCCTATGGTGTGGGCATCAAGGTGGAGCAAAGTCTAGGGGCCTGGCCTACTGCATCATGGTGGAGTGAAGTCGGGCATCCAGGAACAGGCCTGCAAGGCTCCGAACCAGCCTAAAGGACACAAAGCCACAGTTTCCTAGGACTTCCCATCCTTGGTGCAGGGGGCCCCACTGCCCTGGGCCGTTCTTCTGCCCTGCACCACCTCTAGGCCCCACCACACCCGCCCACACAGCCCTGACTGGCTAAAGCTGCAGAAAGCCTGTCCCATTCCCTCCCCTCACACAGCCCCTCCACTTCCACAAATACCTGCCCCATTCTAAAATAACTGCCATCTGCCCCCCCACCAAGGTGTAGTAATAGCCTTCTATCTCCTTATTTATATTTCACTCCCACCCTGTGACTACAGTTAATGCTCCACACAATAAAGCTAAAACAGAGGGCACTCCCTTGAGGCAACCTTGCCAGGAGTTTAATTAAATCTCAATTATTTTTACTTTGACACAGCCTACAAGGGTTCCCCCTAGCATAGCAGGCCCTCCAAGGTCATCTGCCACAACCTACCCCCTTACTTACAGTGCTCTGAAGGATGATGACAAGAGGGATGCAAGTTTTCTTATGGTGTGGGCATCAAGGTGGAGCAAAGTCTAGGGGCCTGGCCTGCTGCATCATGGTGGAATGAAGTCGGGCAACCAGGCGCAGGCGCAGGCCTACAAGGCTCCGCCTCCATCCTAAAGGACACAAAGGCACAGTTTCCTAGGCCTTCCCATCCTTGGTGCAGGGGGCCCTCTGCCCTGTGTCATTCTTCTGCCATGCACCACCTCTAGGCACCACCACACCCCCTCACAGCCCTGACTCGCTGAAGCTGCAGAACGCTCCTCCCCTCCCCCAGCACAGCCCCTCCACCTCCACAAATACCTGCCCCATTCTAAAATAACTGCCATCTGCCCCCCCAAGGTGTAGTAATAGCCTCCTATCTCCTTATTTATATTTCACTCCCACCCTGTGACTGCAGTTAATTCTCCACAAAATAAAGCTGAAACAGATGCCACTCCCTTGAGGCAACCTTGCCAGGAGTTTTCAATTAAATCTCAAATATTTACTTTGATAGCCTACAATGGTGCCAGCTAGCCTAGCAGGCCCTCCAAGGTCATCTGCCATGACCTACCCCCTTACTTACATTGCTCGGAAGGATAATGTCAAGAGGGATCCAAGTCTCCTATGGTGTGGGCATCAAGGTGGAGCAAAGTCTAGGGGCCTGGCCTACTGCATCATGGTGGAGTGAAGTCGGGCATCCAGGAACAGGCCTGCAAGGCTCCGAGCCAGCCTAAAGGACACAAAGCCACATTTTCCTAGGACTTCCCATCCTTGGTGCAGGGGGCCCCACTGCCCTGGGCCATTCTTCTGCCCTGCACCACCTCTAGGCCCCACCACACCCCCCCCACAGCCCTGACTGGCTAAAGCTGCAGAAAGCCCGTCCCTTCCCCTCCCCTCACACAGCCCCTCCACTTCCACAAATACCTGCCCCATTCTAAAATAACTGCCATCTGCCCCCCCACCAAGGTGTAGTAATAGCCTTCTGTCTCCTTATTTATATTTCACTCCCACCCTGTGACTACAGTTAATGCTCCACAAAATAAAGCTAAAACAGATGCCACTCCCATGAGGCAACCTTGCCAGGAGTTTAATTAAATCTCAATTATTTTTACTTTGACACAGCCTACAAGGGTTCCCCCTAGCATAGCAGGCCCTCCAAGGTCATCTGCCACAACCTACCCCCTTACTTACAGTGCTCTGAAGGATGATGACAAGAGGGATACAAGTTTTCTTATGGTGTGGGCATCAAGGTGGAGCAAAATCTAGGGGCCTGGCCTGCTGCATCATGGTGGAATGAAGTCGGGCATCCAGGCGCAGGCGCAGGCCTGCAAGGCTCCGCCACCATCCTAAAGGACACAAAGGCACAGTTTCCTAGGCCTTCCCATCCTTGGTGCAGGGGCCCATCTGCCCTGTGTCATTCTTCTGCCGTGCACCACCTGTAGGCACCACCACACCCCCTCACAGCCCTGACTCGCTAAAGCTGCAGAACGCTCCTCCCCTCCCCCAGCACAGCCCCTCCACCTCCACAAATACCTGCCCCATTCTAAAATAACTGCCATCTGCCCCCCCAAGGTGTAGTAATAGCCTCCTATCTCCTTATTTATATTTCACTCCCACCCTGTGACTGCAGTTAATTCTCCACAAAATAAAGCTGAAACAGATGCCACTCCCTTGAGGCAACCTTGCCAGGAGTTTTCAATTAAATCTCAAATATTTACTTTGATAGCCTACAATGGTGCCAGCTAGCCTTGCAGGCCCTCCAAGGTCATCTGCCACGACCTACCCCCTTACTTACATTGCTCGGAAGGATAATGTCAAGAGGGATCCAAGTCTCCTATGGTGTGGGCATCAAGGTGGAGCAAAGTCTAGGGGCCTGGCCTACTGCATCATGGTGGAGTGAAGTCGGGCATCCAGGAACAGGCCTGCAAGGCTCCGAACCAGCCTAAAGGACACAAAGCCACAGTTTCCTAGGACTTCCCATCCTTGGTGCAGGGGGCCCCACTGCCCTGGGCCGTTCTTCTGCCCTGCACCACCTCTAGGCCCCACCACACCCGCCCACACAGCCCTGACTGGCTAAAGCTGCAGAAAGCCTGTCCCATTCCCTCCCCTCACACAGCCCCTCCACTTCCACAAATACCTGCCCCATTCTAAAATAACTGCCATCTGCCCCCCCACCAAGGTGTAGTAATAGCCTTCTATCTCCTTATTTATATTTCACTCCCACCCTGTGACTACAGTTAATGCTCCACACAATAAAGCTAAAACAGAGGGCACTCCCTTGAGGCAACCTTGCCAGGAGTTTAATTAAATCTCAATTATTTTTACTTTGACACAGCCTACAAGGGTTCCCCCTAGCATAGCAGGCCCTCCAAGGTCATCTGCCACAACCTACGCCCTTACTTACAGTGCTCTGAAGGATGATGACAAGAGGGATACAAGTTTTCTTATGGTGTGGGCATCAAGGTGGAGCAAAGTCTAGGGGCCTGGCCTGCTGCATCATGGTGGAATGAAGTCGGGCAACCAGGCGCAGGCGCAGGCCTACAAGGCTCCGCCTCCATCCTAAAGGACACAAAGGCACAGTTTCCTAGGCCTTCCCATCCTTGGTGCAGGGGCCACTCTGCCCTGTGTCATTCTTCTGCCATGCACCACCTCTAGGCACCACCACACCCCCTCACAGCCCTGACTCGCTGAAGCTGCAGAACGCTCCTCCCCTCCCCCAGCACAGCCCCTCCACCTCCACAAATACCTGCCCCATTCTAAAATAACTGCCATCTGCCCCCCCAAGGTGTAGTAATAGCCTCCTATCTCCTTATTTATATTTCACTCCCACCCTGTGACTGCAGTTAATTCTCCACAAAATAAAGCTGAAACAGATGCCACTCCCTTGAGGCAACCTTGCCAGGAGTTTTCAATTAAATCTCAAATATTTACTTTGATAGCCTACAATGGTGCCAGCTAGCCTAGCAGGCCCTCCAAGGTCATCTGCCATGACCTACCCCCTTACTTACATTGCTCGGAAGGATAATGTCAAGAGGGATCCAAGTCTCCTATGGTGTGGGCATCAAGGTGGAGCAAAGTCTAGGGGCCTGGCCTACTGCATCATGGTGGAGTGAAGTCGGGCATCCAGGAACAGGCCTGCAAGGCTCCGAACCAGCCTAAAGGACACAAAGCCACATTTTCCTAGGACTTCCCATCCTTGGTGCAGGGGGCCCCACTGCCCTGGGCCATTCTTCTGCCCTGCACCACCTCTAGGCCCCACCACACCCCCCCCACAGCCCTGACTGGCTAAAGCTGCAGAAAGCCCGTCCCTTCCCCTCCCCTCACACAGCCCCTCCACTTCCACAAATACCTGCCCCATTCTAAAATAACTGCCATCTGCCCCCCCACCAAGGTGTAGTAATAGCCTTCTGTCTCCTTATTTATATTTCACTCCCACCCTGTGACTACAGTTAATGCTCCACAAAATAAAGCTAAAACAGATGCCACTCCCATGAGGCAACCTTGCCAGGAGTTTAATTAAATCTCAATTATTTTTACTTTGACACAGCCTACAAGGGTTCCCCCTAGCATAGCAGGCCCTCCAAGGTCATCTGCCACAACCTACCCCCTTACTTACAGTGCTCTGAAGGATGATGACAAGAGGGATACAAGTTTTCTTATGGTGTGGGCATCAAGGTGGAGCAAAATCTAGGGGCCTGGCCTGCTGCATCATGGTGGAATGAAGTCGGGCATCCAGGCGCAGGCGCAGGCCTGCAAGGCTCCGCCACCATCCTAAAGGACACAAAGGCACAGTTTCCTAGGCCTTCCCATCCTTGGTGCAGGGGCCCCTCTGCCCTGTGTCATTCTTCTGCCGTGCACCACCTGTAGGCACCACCACACCCCCTCACAGCCCTGACTCGCTGAAGCTGCAGAACGCTCCTCCCCTCCCCCTGCACAGCCCCTCCACCTCCACAAATACCTGCCCCATTCTAAAATAACTGCCATCTGCCCCCCCAAGGTGTCCTAATAGCCTTCTATCTCCTTATTTATATTTCACTCCCACCCTGTGAGTGCAGTTAATTCTCCACAAAATAAAGCTGAAACAGATGCCACTCCCTTGAGGCAACCTTGCCAGGAGTTTAATTAAATCTCAATTATTTTTACTTTGACACAGCCTACTGGGTTCCCCCTAGCATAGCAGGCCCTCCAAGGTCATCTGCCACAACCTACCCCCTTACTTACAGTGCTCTGAAGGATGATGACAAGAGGGATGCAAGTTTTCTTATGGTGTGGGCATCAAGGTGGAGCAAAGTCTAGGGGCCTGGCCTCCTGCATCATGGTGGAATGAAGTCGGGCAACCAGGCGCAGGCGCAGGCCTACAAGGCTCCGCCTCCATCCTAAAGGACACAAAGGCACAGTTTCCTAGGCCTTCCCATCCTTGGTGCAGGGGCCCCTCTGCCCTGTGTCATTTTCTGCCATGCACCACCTCTAGGCACCACCACACCCCCTCACAGCCCTGACTCGCTGAAGCTGCAGAACGCTCCTCCCCTCCCCCAGCACAGCCCCTCCACCTCCACAAATACCTGCCCCATTCTAAAATAACTGCCATCTGCCCCCCAAGGTGTAGTAATAGCCTCCTATCTCCTTATTTATATTTCACTCCCACCCTGTGACTGCAGTTAATTCTCCACAAAATAAAGCTGAAACAGATGCCACTCCCTTGAGGCAACCTTGCCAGGAGTTTTCAATTAAATCTCAAATATTTACTTTGATAGCCTACAATGGTGCCAGCTAGCCTTGCAGGCCCTCCAAGGTCATCTGCCACGACCTACCCCCTTACTTACATTGCTCGGAAGGATAATGTCAAGAGGGATCCAAGTCTCCTATGGTGTGGGCATCAAGGTGGAGCAAAGTCTAGGGGCCTGGCCTACTGCATCATGGTGGAGTGAAGTCGGGCATCCAGGAACAGGCCTGCAAGGCTCCGAACCAGCCTAAAGGACACAAAGCCACAGTTTCCTAGGACTTCCCATCCTTGGTGCAGGGGGCCCCACTGCCCTGGGCCGTTCTTCTGCCCTGCACCACCTCTAGGCCCCACCACACCCGCCCACACAGCCCTGACTGGCTAAAGCTGCAGAAAGCCTGTCCCATTCCCTCCCCTCACACAGCCCCTCCACTTCCACAAATACCTGCCCCATTCTAAAATAACTGCCATCTGCCCCCCCACCAAGGTGTAGTAATAGCCTTCTATCTCCTTATTTATATTTCACTCCCACCCTGTGACTACAGTTAATGCTCCACACAATAAAGCTAAAACAGAGGGCATTCCCTTGAGGCAACCTTGCCAGGAGTTTAATTAAATCTCAATTATTTTTACTTTGACACAGCCTACAAGGGTTCCCCCTAGCATAGCAGGCCCTCCAAGGTCATCTGCCACAACCTACCCCCTTACTTACAGTGCTCTGAAGGATGATGACAAGAGGGATACAAGTTTTCTTATGGTGTGGGCATCAAGGTGGAGCAAAGTCTAGGGGCCTGGCCTGCTGCATCATGGTGGAATGAAGTCGGGCAACCAGGCGCAGGCGCAGGCCTACAAGGCTCCGCCTCCATCCTAAAGGACACAAAGGCACAGTTTCCTAGGCCTTCCCATCCTTGGTGCAGGGGCCCCTCTGCCCTGTGTCATTCTTCTGCCATGCACCACCTCTAGGCACCACCACACCCCCTCACAGCCCTGACTCGCTGAAGCTGCAGAACGCTCCTCCCCTCCCCCAGCACAGCCCCTCCACCTCCACAAATACCTGCCCCATTCTAAAATAACTGCCATCTGCCCCCCCAAGGTGTAGTAATAGCCTCCTATCTCCTTATTTATATTTCACTCCCACCCTGTGACTGCAGTTAATTCTCCACAAAATAAAGCTGAAACAGATGCCACTCCCTTGAGGCAACCTTGCCAGGAGTTTTCAATTAAATCTCAAATATTTACTTTGATAGCCTACAATGGTGCCAGCTAGCCTAGCAGGCCCTCCAAGGTCATCTGCCATGACCTACCCCCTTACTTACATTGCTCGGAAGGATAATGTCAAGAGGGATCCAAGTCTCCTATGGTGTGGGCATCAAGGTGGAGCAAAGTCTAGGGGCCTGGCCTACTGCATCATGGTGGAGTGAAGTCGGGCATCCAGGAACAGGCCTGCAAGGCTCCGAACCAGCCTAAAGGACACAAAGCCACATTTTCCTAGGACTTCCCATCCTTGGTGCAGGGGGCCCCACTGCCCTGGGCCATTCTTCTGCCCTGCACCACCTCTAGGCCCCACCACACCCCCCCCACAGCCCTGACTGGCTAAAGCTGCAGAAAGCCCGTCCCTTCCCCTCCGTCACACAGCCCCTCCACTTCCACAAATACCTGCCCCATTCTAAAATAACTGCCATCTGCCCCCCCACCAAGGTGTAGTAATAGCCTTCTGTCTCCTTATTTATATTTCACTCCCACCCTGTGACTACAGTTAATGCTCCACAAAATAAAGCTAAAACAGATGCCACTCCCATGAGGCAACCTTGCCAGGAGTTTAATTAAATCTCAATTATTTTTACTTTGACACAGCCTACAAGGGTTCCCCCTAGCATAGCAGGCCCTCCAAGTTCATCTGCCACAACCTACCCACTTACTTACAGTGCTCTGAAGGATGATGACAAGAGGGATACAAGTTTTCTTATGGTGTGGGCATCAAGGTGGAGCAAAGTCTAGGGGCCTGGCCTGCTGCATCATGGTGGAATGAAGTCGGGCATCCAGACGGAGGCGCAGGCCTGCAAGGCTCCGCCACCATCCTAAGGGACACAAAGGCACAGTTTCCTAGGACTTCCCATCCTTGGTGCAGGGGCCCCTCTGCCCTGTGTCATTCTTCTGCTATGCACCACCTCTAGGCACCACCACACCCCCTCACACCCCTGACTCGCTGAAGCTGCAGAACGCTCCTCCCCTCCCCCTGCACAGCCCCTCCACCTCCACAAATACCTGCCCCATTCTAAAATAACTGCCATCTGCCCCCCCAAAGTGTCCTAATAGCCTTCTATCTCCTTATTTATATTTCACTCCCACCCTGTGAGTGCAGTTAATTCTCCACAAAATAAAGCTGAAACAGATGCCACTCCCTTGAGGCAACCTTGCCAGGAGTTTAATTAAATCTCAATTATTTTTACTTTGACACAGCCTACTGGGTTCCCCCTAGCATAGCAGGCCCTCCAAGGTCATCTGCCACAACCTACCCCCTTACTTACAGTGCTCTGAAGGATGATGACAAGAGGGATGCAAGTTTTCTTATGGTGTGGGCATCAAGGTGGAGCAAAGTCTAGGGGCCTGGCCTCCTGCATCATGGTGGAATGAAGTCGGGCAACCAGGCGCAGGCGCAGGCCTACAAGGCTCCGCCTCCATCCTAAAGGACACAAAGGCACAGTTTCCTAGGCCTTCCCATCCTTGGTGCAGGGGCCCCTCTGCCCTGTGTCATTCTTCTGCCGTGCACCACCTGTAGGCACCACCACACCCCCTCACAGCCCTGACTCGCTAAAGCTGCAGAACGCTCCTCCCCTCCCCCAGCACAGCCCCTCCACCTCCACAAATACCTGCCCCATTCTAAAATAACTGCCATCTGCCCCCCCAAGGTGTAGTAATAGCCTCCTATCTCCTTATTTATATTTCACTCCCACCCTGTGACTGCAGTTAATTCTCCACAAAATAAAGCTGAAACAGATGCCACTCCCTTGAGGCAACCTTGCCAGGAGTTTTCAATTAAATCTCAAATATTTACTTTGATTCCCTACAATGGTGCCAGCTAGCCTTGCAGGCCCTCCAAGGTCATCTGCCATGACCTACCCCCTTACTTACATTGCTCGGAAGGATAATGTCAAGAGGGATCCAAGTCTCCTATGGTGTGGGCATCAAGGTGGAGCAAAGTCTAGGGGCCTGGCCTACTGCATCATGGTGGAGTGAAGTCGGGCATCCAGGAACAGGCCTGCAAGGCTCCGAACCAGCCTAAAGGACACAAAGCCACAGTTTCCTAGGACTTCCCATCCTTGGTGCAGGGGGCCCCACTGCCCTGGGCCGTTCTTCTGCCCTGCACCACCTCTAGGCCCCACCACACCCGCCCACACAGCCCTGACTGGCTAAAGCTGCAGAAAGCCTGTCCCATTCCCTCCCCTCACACAGCCCCTCCACTTCCACAAATACCTGCCCCATTCTAAAATAACTGCCATCTGCCCCCCCACCAAGGTGTAGTAATAGCCTTCTATCTCCTTATTTATATTTCACTCCCACCCTGTGACTACAGTTAATGCTCCACACAATAAAGCTAAAACAGAGGGCACTCCCTTGAGGCAACCTTGCCAGGAGTTTAATTAAATCTCAATTATTTTTACTTTGACACAGCCTACAAGGGTTCCCCCTAGCATAGCAGGCCCTCCAAGGTCATCTGCCACAACCTACCCCCTTACTTACAGTGCTCTGAAGGATGATGACAAGAGGGATACAAGTTTTCTTATGGTGTGGGCATCAAGGTGGAGCAAAGTCTAGGGGCCTGGCCTGCTGCATCATGGTGGAATGAAGTCGGGCAACCAGGCGCAGGCGCAGGCCTACAAGGCTCCGCCTCCATCCTAAAGGACACAAAGGCACAGTTTCCTAGGCCTTCCCATCCTTGGTGCAGGGGCCCCTCTGCCCTGTGTCATTCTTCTGCCATGCACCACCTCTAGGCACCACCACACCCCCTCACAGCCCTGACTCGCTGAAGCTGCAGAACGCTCCTCCCCTCCCCCAGCACAGCCCCTCCACCTCCACAAATACCTGCCCCATTCTAAAATAACTGCCATCTGCCCCCCCAAGGTGTAGTAATAGCCTCCTATCTCCTTATTTATATTTCACTCCCACCCTGTGACTGCAGTTAATTCTCCACAAAATAAAGCTGAAACAGATGCCACTCCCTTGAGGCAACCTTGCCAGGAGTTTTCAATTAAATCTCAAATATTTACTTTGATAGCCTACAATGGTGCCAGCTAGCCTAGCAGGCCCTCCAAGGTCATCTGCCATGACCTACCCCCTTACTTACATTGCTCGGAAGGATAATGTCAAGAGGGATCCAAGTCTCCTATGGTGTGGGCATCAAGGTGGAGCAAAGTCTAGGGGCCTGGCCTACTGCATCATGGTGGAGTGAAGTCGGGCATCCAGGAACAGGCCTGCAAGGCTCCGAACCAGCCTAAAGGACACAAAGCCACATTTTCCTAGGACTTCCCATCCTTGGTGCAGGGGGCCCCACTGCCCTGGGCCATTCTTCTGCCCTGCACCACCTCTAGGCCCCACCACACCCCCCCCACAGCCCTGATTGGCTAAAGCTGCAGAAAGCCCGTCCCTTCCCCTCCGTCACACAGCCCCTCCACTTCCACAAATACCTGCCCCATTCTAAAATAACTGCCATCTGCCCCCCCACCAAGGTGTAGTAATAGCCTTCTGTCTCCTTATTTATATTTCACTCCCACCCTGTGACTACAGTTAATGCTCCACAAAATAAAGCTAAAACAGATGCCACTCCCATGAGGCAACCTTGCCAGGAGTTTAATTAAATCTCAATTATTTTTACTTTGACACAGCCTACAAGGGTTCCCCCTAGCATAGCAGGCCCTCCAAGGTCATCTGCCACAACCTACCCCCTTACTTACAGTGCTCTGAAGGATGATGACAAGAGGGATACAAGTTTTCTTATGGTGTGGGCATCAAGGTGGAGCAAAATCTAGGGGCCTGGCCTGCTGCATCATGGTGGAATGAAGTCGGGCATCCAGGCGCAGGCGCAGGCCTGCAAGGCTCCGCCACCATCCTAAAGGACACAAAGGCACAGTTTCCTAGGCCTTCCCATCCTTGGTGCAGGGGCCCCTCTGCCCTGTGTCATTCTTCTGCCGTGCACCACCTGTAGGCACCACCACACCCCCTCACAGCCCTGACTCGCTAAAGCTGCAGAACGCTCCTCCCCTCCCCCAGCACAGCCCCTCCACCTCCACAAATACCTGCCCCATTCTAAAATAACTGCCATCTGCCCCCCCAAGGTGTAGTAATAGCCTCCTATCTCCTTATTTATATTTCACTCCCACCCTGTGACTGCAGTTAATTCTCCACAAAATAAAGCTGAAACAGATGCCACTCCCTTGAGGCAACCTTGCCAGGAGTTTTCAATTAAATCTCAAATATTTACTTTGATAGCCTACAATGGTGCCAGCTAGCCTTGCAGGCCTTCCAAGGTCATCTGCCACGACCTACCCCCTTACTTACATTGCTCGGAAGGATAATGTCAAGAGGGATCCAAGTCTCCTATGGTGTGGGCATCAAGGTGGAACAAAGTCTAGGGGCCTGGCCTACTGCATCATGGTGGAGTGAAGTCGGGCATCCAGGAACAGGCCTGCAAGGCTCCAAACCAGCCTAAAGGACACAAAGCCACATTTTCCTAGGACTTCCCATCCTTGGTGCAGGGGGCCCCACTGCCCTGGGCCATTCTTCTGCCCTGCACCACCTCTAGGCCCCACCACACCCGCCCATACAGCCCTGACTGGCTAAAGCTGCAGAAAGCCCGTCCCATCCCCTCCCCTCACACAGCCCCTCCACTTCCACAAATACCTGCCCCATTCTAAAATAACTGCCATCTGCCCCCCCACCAAGGTGTAGTAATAGCCTTCTATCTCCTTATTTATATTTCACTCCCACCCTGTGACTACAGTTAATGCTCCACACAATAAAGCTAAAACAGAGGGCACTGCCTTGAGGCAACCTTGCCAGGAGTTTAATTAAATCTCAATTATTTTTACTTTGACACAGCCTACAAGGGTTCCCCCTAGCATAGCAGGCCCTCCAAGTTCATCTGCCACAACCTACCCACTTACTTACAGTGCTCTGAAGGATGATGACAAGAGGGATACAAGTTTTCTTATGGTGTGGGCATCAAGGTGGAGCAAAGTCTAGGGGCCTGGCCTGCTGCATCATGGTGGAATGAAGTCGGGCATCCAGGCGCAGGCGCAGGCCTGCAAGGCTCCGCCACCATCCTAAGGGACACAAAGGCACAGTTTCCTAGGACTTCCCATCCTTGGTGCAGGGGCCCCTCTGCCCTGTGTCATTCTTCTGCTATGCACCACCTCTAGGCACCACCACACCCCCTCACAGCCCTGACTCGCTGAAGCTGCAGAACGCTCCTCCCCTCCCCCTGCACAGCCCCTCCACCTCCACAAATACCTGCCCCATTCTAAAATAACTGCCATCTGCCCCCCCAAGGTGTCCTAATAGCCTTCTATCTCCTTATTTATATTTCACTCCCACCCTGTGAGTGCAGTTAATTCTCCACAAAATAAAGCTGAAACAGATGCCACTCCCTTGAGGCAACCTTGCCAGGAGTTTAATTAAATCTCAATTATTTTTACTTTGACACAGCCTACTGGGTTCCCCCTAGCATAGCAGGCCCTCCAAGGTCATCTGCCACAACCTACCCCCTTACTTACAGTGCTCTGAAGGATGATGACAAGAGGGATGCAAGTTTTCTTATGGTGTGGGCATCAAGGTGGAGCAAAGTCTAGGGGCCTGGCCTGCTGCATCATGGTGGAATGAAGTCGGGCATCCAGGCGCAGGTGCAGGCCTACAAGGCTCCGCCACCATCCTAAAGGACACAAAGGCACAGTTTCCTAGGCCTTCCCATCCTTGGTGCAGGGGCCCCTCTGCCCTGTGTCATTCTTCTGCCGTGCACCACCTCTAGGCACCACCACACCCCCTCACAGCCCTGACTCGCTAAAGCTACAGAACGCTCCTCCCCTCCCCCAGCACAGCCCCTCCACCTCCACAAATACCTGCCCCATTCTAAAATAACTGCCATCTGCCCCCCCAAGTTGTAGTAATAGCCTCCTATCTCCTTATTTATATTTCACTCCCACCCTGTGACTGCAGTTAATTCTCCACAAAATAAAGCTGAAACAGATGCCACTCCCTTGAGGCAACCTTGCCAGGAGTTTTCAATTAAATCTCAAATATTTACTTTGATAGCCTACAATGGTGCCAGCTAGCCTAGCAGGCCCTCCAAGTTCATCTGCCACGACCTACCCCCTTACTTACATTGCTCGGAAGGATAATGTCAAGAGGGATCCAAGTCTCCTATGGTGTGGGCATCAAGGTGGAGCAAAGTCTAGGGGCCTGGCCTACTGCATCATGGTGGAGTGAAGTCGGGCATCCAGGAACAGGCCTGCAAGGCTCCGAACCAGCCTAAAGGACACAAAGCCACAGTTTCCTAGGACTTCCCATCCTTGGTGCAGGGGGCCCCACTGCCCTGGGCCATTCTTCTGCCCTGCACCACCTCTAGGCCCCACCACACCCGCCCATACAGCCCTGACTGGCTAAAGCTGCAGAAAGCCCGTCCCATCCCCTCCCCTCACACCGCCCCTCCACTTCCACAAATACCTGCCCCATTCTAAAATGACTGCCATCTGCCCCCCCACCAAGGTGTAGTAATAGCCTTCTATCTCCTTATTTATATTTCACTCCCACCCTGTGACTACAGTTAATGCTCCACACAATAAAGCTAAAACAGAGGGCACTCCCTTGAGGCAACCTTGCCAGGAGTTTAATTAAATCTCAATTATTTTTACTTTGACACAGCCTACAAGGGTTCCCCCTAGCATAGCAGGCCCTCCAAGGTCATCTGCCACAACCTACCCCCTTACTTACAGTGCTCTGAAGGATGATGACAAGAGGGATACAAGTTTTCTTATGGTGTGGGCATCAAGGTGGAGCAAAGTCTAGGGGCCTGCCTGCTGCATCATGGTGGAATGAAGTCGGGCATCCAGGCACAGGCGCAGGCCTGCAAGGCTCCGCCACCATCCTAAAGGACACAAAGGCACAGTTTCCTAGGCCTTCCCATCCTTGGTGCAGGGGGCCCCTGTGCCCTGAGCCATTCTTCTACCCTACACCACCTCCAGGCCCCACCACACCCCTGCCCAACAGCCCTGACTGGCTAAAGCTGTAAAACGCCACTCCCCTCCCCTCCCCCAGCGCAGCCCCTCCACCTCCGCAAATACCTGCCCCATTCTAAAATAACTGCCATCTGCCCCCCTGCAAGGTATAGTAAGAGCCTTCTATCTCTTTATTTATATTTCACTCCCACCCTGTGACTGCAGTTAATTCTCCATACAATAAATCTAAAACAGATGCCACTCCCTTGAGGCAACCTTGCCAGGAGTTTTCAATTAAATCTCAAATATTTTTACTTTGACACAGCCTACAAGGGTGCCTCCTAGCCTAGAAGGCCCTCCAAGGTCATCTGCCAACACCTACCCCCTTACTTACAGTGCTCGAAGGATGATGTGCAGAGGAATCCAAGTTTTCCTGTGGTGTGGGCATCAAGGTGGAGCAAAGTCTAGGGGCCTGGCCTGCTGCATCATGGTGGAGTGAAGTCAGGCAGTCAGGTGCAGGCACAGGCCTGCAAGGCTCCGCCCCCAGCCTAGTGGACACAAGGGCACAGTTTCCTAGGCCTTCCCATCCTTGGTGCAGGGGTCCCCTCTGCCCAGGGCCATTCTTCTGCCCTGCCCCACCTCTAGGCCCCACCACACCCCCCCCACAGCAGTGACTTCCTGCAGCTGCAAAATGCCCCTACCCTCATCTGGCACTGCCCCTCCACCTACACAAATACCTGCCTCATCCTCAAATAACTGCCATCTGCCCCCCCACCCAAGGTATAGTAATAGCCTTCTATCTCTTCGTTTATATTTCATTCCCACCCTGTCACTGCAGTTAATTCTCCACTCAATAAAGCTAAAACAAATGCCACTCCCTAGAGGCAACCTTGCCAGGAGTTTTCAATTAAATCTCAATTAATTTACTTTGACACAGCCTACAAGGGTGCCCCCAAGCCTACCAGGCCCTCCAAGATAATCTGCCACCACCTATGCACGTACTAACAGTGCTCGAAAGGATGATGTCAAGAGGGATCCAAGTTTTCCTATGGTGTGGGCATCAAGGTGGAGCAACTTCTAGGGGCCTGGCCCGCTGCATCATGGTGGAGTGAAGTCGGGCATCCAGGCATAGGCCTACAAATCTCTGCCCGCAGCCTAAAGGACACAAAGGCACAGTTTCCTAGGCCTTCCCATCCTTGGTGCAGGGGGCCCCTCTGCCCTGTGTCATTCTTCTGCCGTGCACCACCTCTAGGCACCACCACACCCCCTCACAGCCCTGACTCGCTGAAGCTGCAGAACGCTCCTCCCCTCCCCCAGCACAGCCCCTCCACCTCCACAAATACCTGCCCCATTCTAAAATAACTGCCATCTGCCCCCGCAAGGTGTAGTAATAGCCTTCTATCTCCTTATTTATATTTCACTCCCACCCTGTGACTGCAGTTAATTCTCCACAAAATAAAGCTGAAACAGATGCCACTCCCTTGAGGCAACCTTGCCAGGAGTTTTCAATTAAATCTCAAATATTTACTTTGATAGCCTACAATGGTGCCAGCTAGCCTAGCAGGCCCTCCAAGGTCATCTGCCACGACCTACCCCCTTACTTACATTGCTCGGAAGGATAATGTCAAGAGGGATCCAAGTCTCCTATGGTGTGGGCATCAAGGTGGAGCAAAGTCTAGGGGCCTGGCCTACTGCATCATGGTGGAGTGAAGTCGGGCATCCAGGAACAGGCCTGCAAGGCTCCGAACCAGCCTAAAGGACACAAAGCCACAGTTTCCTAGGACTTCCCATCCTTGGTGCAGGGGGCCCCACTGCCCTGGGCCATTCTTCTGCCCTGCACCACCTCTAGGCCCCACCACACCCGCCCACACAGCCCTGACTGGCTAAAGCTGCAGAAAGCCTGTCCCATCCCCTCCCCTCACACAGCCCCTCCACTTCCACAAATACCTGCCCCATTTTAAAATAACTGCCATCTGCCCCCCCACCAAGGTGTAGTAATAGCCTTCTATCTCCTTATTTATATTTCACTCCCACCCTGTCACTGCAGTTAATTCTCCACACAATAAAGCTAAAACAGATGCCACTCCCTTGAGGCAACCTTGCAGGATTTTCAATGAAATCTCAATTATTTTTACTTTGACACAGCAGACAAGGGTGCCCGCTAGCCTAGCAGGCCCTCCAAGGTCATCTGCCACCACCTACCCCCTTATTTACAGTGCTCTGAAAGATGATGTCAAGAGGGATCCAAGTTTTCCTATGGAGTGGGCATCAAGGTGGAGCAAAGTCTAGGGGCCTAGACTGCTGCATCATGGTGGAGAGAAGTCGGGCATCCAGGCGCAGGCGCAAACCTGCAAGGCTCCACCCCCAGCCTAAAGGACACAAAGGCACAGTTTTCTAGGCCTTCCCATCCTTGGTGCAGTGGGACCCTCTGCCCTGTGCCATTCTTATGCTCTGCACCACCTCTAGGCCCCTCCACACCCCCCCACCGCCCTGACTGGCTAATGCTGCAGAACGCCCCTCCCTCCCCTCCCCCCGCACAGACCCTCCACCTCCACAAATACCTGCCCCATTCTAAAATAACTGCCATCTGCCCCCCCCAAGGTATACTGATAGCCTTCTGTGTCCTCATTTATATTGCACTCCCACCCAGTGACTACAGTTAATTCTCCACACAATAAAGCTAAAACAGATGCCACTCCCTTGAGGCAACCTTGCCAGGAGTTTTCAATTAAATCTCAAATATTTTTACTTTGACACAGCCTACAAGGGTGCCCCCTAGTCTAGCAGGACCTCCAAGCTTATCTGCCACCACCTACCCCCTTACTTACAGTGCTCTGAAGGATGATTTGGTCAAGAGAGATCCAAGTTTTCCTATGGTGTGGGCATCAAGGTGGAGCAAAGTCTAGGGGCCTGGCCTGTTGAATCATGGTGGAGTGAAGTCGGGCATCCAGGTGCAGGCCTGCAAGACTCTGCCCCCAGCCTAAAGGACACAAAGGCACAGTTTCCTAGGCCTTCCCATCCTTGGTGCAGGGGGCCCCTCTGCCCTGGGCCATTCTTCTGCCCTGCACCACCTCTAGGCCCCACCACACCCGCCCCCAAAGCCCTGACTGGCTAAAGCTGCAGAACGTCCCTCCCCTCCCCTCAACCTGCACAGACCCTCCACCTCCACAAATACCTGCCCCATTCTGAAATAACTGCCATCTGCCCCCCAATGGTATAGTAATAGCCTTCTATCTCCTTATTTATATTTCACTCCCACCCTGTGACTGCAGTTAATTCTCCACACAATAAAGCTAAAACAGATGACACTCCCTTGAGGCAATCGTCCCAAGAGTTTTCAATTAAATCTCAATTATTTTTACTTAGACGCAGCCTACAAGGGTGCCCCCTAGACTAGCAGGCCCTCCAAGGTCATCTGCCACCACCTATGCCCTTACTTACAGTGCTCTGAAGGATGATGTCAAGAGAGATCCAAGTTTTCTTATGGTGTGGGCATCAAGGTGGAGCAAAGTCTAGAGGCCTGGCCTGCTGCATCATGGTGGAGTGAAGTCGGCATCCAAGGGACGCCTGCAAGGCTCCGCCCCCAGCCTAAAGGACACAAAGGCACAGTTTCCTAGACCTTCCCATCCTTGGTGCAGGGGGCCCCTCTGCCCTGAGCCATTCTTCTGCCCTGCACCACCTCTAGGCCCCACCATACCCCCGCCCAACAGCCCTGACTGGCTAAAGCTGCAGAACGCCACTCCCCTCCCCTCCCCCAGCGCAGCCCCTCCACCTCCGCAAATACCTGCCCCATTCTAAAATAACTGCCATCCGCCCCCCCGCAAGGTATAGTAATAGCCTTCTGTCTCCTCATTTATATTTCACTCCAACCCTGTGACTGCAGTTAATTCTCCACACAATAAAGCTAAAACAGATGCCACTCCCTTGAGGCAACCTTGCCAGGAGTTTTCAATTAAATCTCAATCATTTTTCTTTGACCCAGCAACTAGGGTTCCCCCTAGCCTAGGAGGCCCTCCAAGGTTATATCCCACCACCTGTGGCCTTACTTACAGTACTCGGAAGGATGATGTCAAGAGGGATCCAAGTTTTCCTATGGTGTGGGCATCAAGGTGGAGCAAAGTCTAGGGGCCTGGCCTGCTGCATCATGGTGGAGTGAAGTCGGGCATCCAGGTGCAGGCCTGCAAGGCTCCACCCCCAGCTTAAAGGAAACAAAGACACAGTTTCCTAGGCCTTCTCATCCTTGGTGCAGGGGGCCCCTCTGTCCTGGGCCATTCTCCTGCCCTGCACCACCTCTAGGGCCCACCACACCCCCCCTTAGCCCTGACTTGCTGAAGCTGCAGAATGCCCCTCCCCTCCCCCTGCATGGATCCTCCACCTCCCTCGCACCGCCCTTCTATGCACCGCCCCTCCCCCTCTCCCGCACTGCCCCTCTCCCACACCACCCATCCCCCTCATTGCCCCTCTCCCTCTCCAGCACCGCCCTTCTACTGCACTGCCCCACCCCCTGCTCGGAAGCTCCACCTCTCCTGCACCGCCCCTCCCCCTCTTCTGCACCGCCCCTCTCCAACACCACCCCTCTCCCACACCACTCATTCCCCTCACTGCCCCTCTCCCTCCCCAGCACCGCTTCTACTGCACCGCCCCTCCCCCGGCACAGTCCCTCCCCCTCTCCCACACTGCCCTTCTACCACACCTCTCCTCCCCCTCTCCTGCACCGCCCCTCTCCCTCACCGCCCCTCCCCCTCTCCCACACTGCCCTTCTATGGCACTGCCCTTCTACCTCACCGCCCCTCCCCACACACAGAACCTCCACATCCCCTGCACTGCCATTCCATGCACCGCCCCTCCCCCTATCCTGCACTGCCCCTGTCCCACACCGCCCATCCCCCTCACTGCCCCTCTCCCTCTCCAGCACAGCCCTTCTACCGCACAGCCCCTCTGCATCTCCTGCACCGCCCCTCCCCCTGCACCATCCCTCTACCTCCCCTGCAGTGCCCTTCTACTGTACCACCACAGCCCCTCTCTGGCACAGCCCCTCTCCAGCACAGCTCTCCTGCATGGCCCCTCTCCAGCTCCGCCCCTCTCCAGCACCACCCATCCACCTCACTGCCCCTCCCCCTCTCCCAAACTGCCCTTCTACCACACCTGCCCTCCACCTCTCCTGCACCGCCCCTCTCCCATACTGCCCTTCTATGGCACTGCCCTTCTACCGCACCGCCCCTCCCCCTGCACCGAACCTCCACCTCCCCTGCACGGCCCTTCTACGCACTGCCCAGCCCCCTCTCCTGCACGCCCCTCTCCTGCCCCATCCCTCTCACACACCGCCCATCCCCCTCACTGCCCCTCTCCCTCTCCAGCACTGCCCTTCTACCGCACAGCCCCTCCGCATCTCCTGCACCGCCCCTCCCCCTGCACCGTCCCTCCACCTCCCCCGCACTGCCCTTCTACTGCTCCGCCACAGACCCTCTCTGGCACAGCCCCTCTCCGGCATAGCCCCTCTCTGGCACAGCTCTCCCGTATGGCCCCTCTCCTGCACCGCCCCTCTCCTTCACCGCCCCTCTCCCAATCAGCCCCTCTCCAGCACCGCCCCTCTCCAGCACCGACCCTCTCCAGCACCGACCCTCTCCAGCACCGCCCCTCTCTCACATGGCCAATCCACCTCGATGCCCCTCCCCCTCTCCCACACTGCTCTTCTACCACACCGCCCCTCTCCCTCTCCTGCAGGGCCCCTCTCCCTCACCGCCCCTCCCCCTCTCCCACACTGCCCCTCTATGGCACTGCCCTTCTACCGCACCCCCCTCCCTGTCTCCTGCACTGCCCCTTCCCCCGCAGGGAACCTCCACCTCCCCTGCACCGCCCTTCTACCCACCGCCCCGCCCTCTCTCCTGCATGGCTGCTCTCCCACACCGCCCATCCCCCTCACTGCCCCTCTCCCTCTCCAGCAACGCCCTTCTACCGCACAGCCCCTCTGCATCTCCTGCACCGTCCCTCCACCTCCCCTGCACTGCCCTTCTACTGCACCGCCACAGCCCCTCCCGGCATAGCCCCTCTTCAGCACAGCCCCTCTCCTGCACCGCCCCTCTCCTTCACCGCCCCTCTCCAGCACTGTCCCTCTCCTTCACCACCCCTCTCCTTCACCACCCCTCTCCAGCACAGCTCTCCCACTCCGCCCCTTTCCCGCTCTGCCCCTCTCCCTCACAGCCCCTCTCCCTCACCGCCCCTCTCCAGCACCGCCCCTCTCCAGCACAGCCCCTCTCCAGCACAGCCCCTCTCCAGCACAGCTCTCCCGCTCCGCCCCTCTCCCGCACCTCCCCTCTCCTTCACCGCCTCCCTCCAGCACCGCCCATCCACCTCACTGCCCCTCCCCCTCTCCCACACTGCTCTTCTAAAACACCGCCCCTCCCCCTCTCCTCCCGGCCCCTCTCCCTCACCACCCCTCTCCCTCACCGCCCCTCCCCCTCTCCCACACTGCCCTTCTATGGCACTGCCCTTCTACCGCACCGAACCTCCACCTCCCCTGCAATGCCATTCTGTGCAACGCCCCTCCCCCTCTCCTGCACCGCCCCTCTCCAGCACCGCCCATCCCCCTCACTGCCCCTCTCCCTCTACAGCACCGCCCTTCTACTGCACAGCCCCTCCGCATCTCCTGCACCGCCCCTCCCCCTGCACCTTCCCTCCACGTCCCCCGCACTGCCCTTCTACTGCTCTGCCACAGACCCTCTCTGGCACAGCCCCTCTCCGGCACAGCTCTCCCCCAAGGCCCCTCTCCCACACTGCCCCTCTCCTTCACCGCCCCTCTCCCGCTCCACCCCTCTCCCGCACCGCCCCTCTCCTTCACGCCTCTCTCCAGCACCGCCCTTCTCCCGCACCACCCATCCACCTCACTGCCCCTCCCCCTCTCCCACACTGCTCTTCTAAAACACCGCCCCTCCCCCTCTCCTCCAGGCCCCTCTCCCTCACCACCCCTCTCCCTCACCGCCCCTCCCCCTCTCCCACACTGCCCTTCTATGGCACTGCCCTTCACCAGCACAGGCCCTTCCCCCGCACCGAACCTCCACCTCCCCTGCACAGCCACTCTATGCACCGCCCCTCCCCCTCTCCTGCACCGCCCCTCCACCTCTCCTGCACCGCCCCTCTCCCACACCGCCCATCCCCCTCACTGCCCCCTCCCACTCCAGCAACACCCTTCTACCGCACCGCCCCTCCCCCTGCACCCTCCCTCCACCTCCCCTGCACTGCCCTTCTACTGTACCGCCACAGCCCCTCTCTGGCACAGCCCCTCTCCAGCACAGCTCTCCTGGCCCCTCTCCCACAAGGCCCCTCTCCCTCACCGCCCCTCCCCCCTCCCACACTGCCCTTCTATGTCACTGCCCTTCTACCGCACTGCCACACCGCATCTCCTGCACCGCTCCTCCCCCTCGGGCAGCCAGGCACAGGGGCAGTCCTGCAAGGCTCCGCCCCCAGCCTAAGGGACACAAAGGCACAGTTTCCTAGGCCTTCCCATCCTTGGTGCAGAGGGCCCCTCTGTCCTGGGCCTTTCTTCTGCCCTGCACCACCTCTAGGCCCCACCACACCCCCCCCACAGCCCTGACTTGCGGAAGTGCAGAATGCCCCTCCCCTCCCCCTGCACTGCCCCTCCCCCTGCACCGTCCCTCCACCTCCCCCGCACTGCCCTTCTACTGCACCGCCACAGCCCCTCACCAGCAGAGCCTCTCTCCAGCACAGCTCTCCTGCACGGCCCCTCTGCTGCACCACCCCTCTCCCTCACCGCCCTTCCCCCTCACCACCCCTCCCGCTCACCGCCCCTCCCCCTCTCCCACATTGCCCTTCTATGGCACTGCCCTTCTACCGCACCGCCCCTCCCACTCAGGCAGACAGGCGCAGGGGCAGGCCTGCAAGGCTCCGCCCCCAGCCTAAGGGACACAAAGGCACAGTTTCCTAGGCCTTCCCATCCTTGGTGCAGGGGGCCCCTCTGCCCTGGACCATTCTTCTGCCCTGCACCACCTCTAGGCCCCACCACACTCCCCCCATAGCCCTGACTTGCTGAAGCTGCAGAATGCCCCTCCCCTCCCCGTGCACAGCCCCTCCCCCTCTCCTGCACCGCCCCTCTCCCCGCACCGCTCCTCCCCCTCTCCAGGACAACACCTCTCCAGCACCTCACCTCTCCTACACTGCCCATCCCCCTCACCATCCCTCCCCCTCTCCCGCACAGCCCTTCTACCGCACTGCCTCTCCCCATCTCCTGCACCTCCCCCCCCACAGCACCTCCCTCTCTCCCGCACCGCCCCTCTCCTGCACTGCCCCTCTCCCACACCGCCCATCCCCCTCACTGCCCCTCTCCCTCTCCAGCACCGCCCTTCTACTGCACAGCCCCTCCGCATCTCCTGCACCACCCCTCCCCCTGCACGGTCCCTCCACCTCCCCCTCACTGCCCTTCTACTGCACTGCCACAGCCCCTCTCCTGCACAGCCCCTCTCCAGCACAGCTCTCCTGCAGGGCCCCTCTCCCAGGGCCCCTCTCCAGCACCGCCCCTCTCCCACACTGCCCCTCTCCCGCACCACCCATCCACCTCACTGCCCCTCCCCCTCTCCCACACTGCCCTTCTACCGCACCGCCCCTCCCCCTCGGGCAGCCAGGCGCAGGGGCACGTTTGCAAGGCTCCGCCCCCAGCCTAAGGGACAAAAAGGCACAGTTTCCTAGGCCTTCCCATCCTTGGTGCAGGGGGCCCCTCTGCCCTGGGCCATTCTTCTGCCCTGCACCACCTCTAGGCCCCACCACACCCCCCCCCACAGCCCTGACTTGCTGAAGCTGCAGAATGCCCCTCCCCTCCCCCTGCACCGCCCCTCTCCCGCACCGCCCCTCCCCCTCTCCAGGACCACACCTCTCCCGGACCTCACCTCTCCCACACTGCCCATCCCCCTCACCGCCCCTCCCCCTCTCCCGCAATGTCCTCAAACGCACAGCCCCTCCCCCTCTCCTGCACCGCCCCTCCCCTGCAATGCCCCTCCCCCACACCATGCAGCCCCCAGCAACCCCCCCAGCCCCATGTCCATCTGTCCATTCCCCCCAGCGCCCCACCTGCCTGCCTGTTGGGAGCCCTGGGTGTAGGCACAGATGGCCTGTGCTGCAGTTTGCCCCTGTGTTTTATGGAGAGACAGGGTCTCATTGAGATGCTCAGCAGCTTGCCATTGATGAGGCTGGCTTTGAACTCAAGATCCTCCTATCTCAGCCTCCCCAGCTGCTGGGATTACAGGCCATCGCCACTGGGCCCTGCAAAAAAAAGTTATGGTTTTGTTTTTTAAAAAATAGCATACGTTTTACACCCCTGTCCCCCAACCACAGACGCACACACACACACACACACACACACACATACACACAGGTGTTGTTTAGGCTTTATCACCATCACCAGCCAGGATGGGACCTGGTTGTTTGTATTTTTAAAATTCTACCAGTAATTCTGACATCAATCCATGGTTAAGAACCACAGTGTGCAATGATTCAGGGCAGATTTATCACTCTCCCCCTCCCTTGGACCTTAGGTTTTTATCTCCCATGCACAGAGTCTAATGGGCAATGGGGTTGCAAAATTTCATGGAAGATACCTGCTCAAGGCTTTGGCCTCTCCTTTCAGTCAGCCTTCCCAGGAGAATCAGGAGACCTGGAACAATACAAGCATTAGTTCTGCCCATACCCCACCTCTCTTTCTCTAATTAATTGTGATGATGGTTCCCAAGGGGAGCCACCTGAAGTGAAAAGCTGGCTTTATCTCTTAGCCTTTAATGTCTGAAATAATCACAAAATATACTGTAATGCCTAATCAAACACTGAACAAAATTGATTATACCAAAAGATATAAGCATTTATTTTAATTAAAATGCCTGGAATTATATTTTGCTGAATTCCAATATTAAATTGAGTATTGAATTTTTGCTATATTTGTGCTCTTCCCCTCTGCATCCAGATGTCAAAGCTGCTCTCCTAAAATGCCATCAAGTTCACCAGTCAGAGGAGATTTCTCAACAACAAGGTCACGAAGATCATCCTGTCCCTGTATGCTACCACCACCAAGTAACCGACATTTCAATTTAGGACAGGTCCATGTCCAGCCTCAAGTTCGACAAGTTACTCAAGATGGTCGTACTCCAATACAAGAACCACTACATACTGGAGTACAACAGGGAACATGGTGGCTCTGCTGAACAAGGAGTGCATCTGGCTGAAGGGGTGACTGTGGACTCATGAGTGTTAAACATAGGCTACTACCAGGGCAAAGTAGGCCTGGTGCACCTGAAGAATGTTCTGGTGGTCAGGAGAGCCAGGCCCAGCCTGCTCCCAGGCCCCTAATTGAGCACCTTGATACAGCTGGAGCACATTCTCATTCTCTGCAAATTCCTCACCTACATCTGTGCATCAGTGCAGACCCTGATCATGGAAAACATCAACAGCTGGTGCTCCTTCCCGCATGCCCTGGTCTACTGGAGCCTGCTGCTCATCTTCTGCTGTGTGGAGCTGGATATCTGTGTCCTGGAGAAGCTTATAGAGGACTGTAACCACTCCCCCCATGCTTCTGGGACAGACAATGAGCAGGCCTGATAGGGCTCAGAGAAGCTCCAGGAAACATTCTGAAAGTGCTAGAAGAGGTGGGAGGCATGGGCACTAGGCAAGGTGCTGGCAAGTTACACTCACAGGAAGCTGTGAGAGCCATCAGTAGCAGCTGGAGTAAGGGACAGGGGATGCCCAAATGCACTGAGGTGGCACACAAGAGATGTCTGATGCACACACCAGGTGGAAAACTGGTTGTTGCTTCCATCATTTTAGATTCTTTACATTACTGACAAATTGCTGATCCATACACAGTAACCTCATATAAAAGTTACATGAAATAAAAAGACTTTTGCCAAGCACTCTCCTGGACATTGCTCTCTCTATCCATGAGAATAGTCAACATTTAAAAAGAAATGTTATTCACTTCCAGTGTCAAAGTAGGAATCACATCTGAAAAACATCTACTCCAAGGATCTGTCTAGAAAACTCTGCCTAGGTTAATGTCATGTGCAGAAAATGAAGAATCAAATAAAACTGTTCCTTTTTTACACATGGGGAAGAAATCATTTTTACAAATTTCAAGGCACCTCTGGCTTTACAGAAACAGCTTTTTTAGGTGTAGCAGTTTAATGTGCAGTTTTAAAACAATGTGAATTTTCACAAAGAGCTCTAATACAAAGCTCCTGAAAATGCTGCTTCTCTGAGAATCTAATACTGATCCTTTTATGGTGAAATTAGGCTGCAGCAAACAGGTAAGATCCTAGGTACTTTTTCACTTACTAAAAGACTTTAAATAATAGGGTCCATTGGATCATAAACCTGTCAGTTGAGGAGACAACACAGGCTACAAAACCAGTCCTTGGGAGACTATACGCAGTTCTTAAATTATTATTATTATTATTATTATTATTATTATTATTATTATTATTTGAATCCTGGCATACAGCTGCTCCACTCCTCTCTGAGAACAAAGTATAATGAAATTTCACCCTAACCTTAAAAGGAAGAGTTCAGCAAAGACTATTAAATGAATTAGAATCCTTCTTGCCTGAAATGTCGTGGTGAAGGTGAACAGTGCTTTACTGGAGCCCAAAGGCAGCAAGCAGATGAAAGCTAGGCCTTAAGTATAGTCTTCTGAGGGCCCTCTCCATTAATGCCCACCTTAATGAGACAAATTAAGCTTAGAGATCAGATATTTAATTTTAATTAAAATATTAGCATTAAAAATGTATACTTATAAGGATTCTCAGTGGACACAAGAGCTTTGAAATATCTCAACACAGTTAAGTTAGATACTATTACCTCTAATCACAAATAAAGCACCTGAGGCGGAGAAAGAGGAGGCATTTCTTTTAAGTAAAAAGCCAAGGAGTATGATAGGGCTGGATTCAAACTCCAGCCACACTACACCATCATCTCCCTTATTTATGGCCTCTCATTTTGCATTTTCAATTACCCATGGTTAGTTGAGGTCTGGATAATTAGGTAGAAATTTAAAGAAATAAACAATTCATAAGTTTTGGATAACATTTATTATAGCAGATTGTTACCCACAATGGTAACAAAGAGGCACCTGCTTCTTCCAATCTCAGCTCTCTGAGTGTAGGTTTTGCTGTGTTTTGCTTTCCTTTCTGTAGCAGTGGAATGTGCAGGGACACCTCTGCTTTGCTCCTGGTGATGGTGACACATTTGTTCTCTCTTTATCTGTCCTGTTTATATTTGTTCATTTTCACTTGATTCTGTGAATTTTAAAAAGTCCTTGATAGCTTCCTCATTGGCTCATGGGTTATACAGAATGGTTCTGTTTAATATTCACATTTGAAGATTTTCCTGGGGTCCTGTTGTTTACTGCTGGTTCATTTCATTATGGGAAAAGAACATTCATTTCTCATTGCAACTTTGATTCTTCTGAATCTGAGGTTTCCTTTGTGAACTGGGACATGGTCTCTCTTGGTGATGTTCCAAGAATGCATGTTCTGTGATTACTGCACAAAACAGTCTATGAGTGTGAATAAGATGCAGCTGATTATGGGACTGTTCAGTTTTGCTCTATCCTTACTGACTCCTGCCTGTTCTGTTTACTAGACGTATCAATTATTGATACAATGTGTCCAATGCCAATATCTTCAAATTGGAGTCTTCAACTCTAATAGTGATTTGATCTGTTTCTCTGTTCAGATGTGTCATCTTTTACCCCAGTGGTTTGAAGCTCGGTGATTTGGTAGATACCTATTTAAGAAAGCACGTCTTCCTGGTGGAGTCCTTTCCTCCCTACATAGGGTCCCTTGAGGACCCCAGACATATTCTTTGCTGTAAAGTCTACTCATATGAAACTAATGTGGTCACTGTTGCATTACTAAATTAAAGAGACTCAACACAATTTTACCTCTCCTTTACTGACAGCTCCCATATCACTATGCTTTAAGGGAGCTTCTTGTATACAACATGTAATAGCCTTGTATTTTTTTAATTGACTCTATCATTGTTTCTTTCTTTCAAATGGTATATTTAGATCATTGACATATTAAGTATTGTTAATTTAGGGCTAAGGACAGATGTTTTATTATTTATTTTTGATTTTTCTCTCTGGGGTCTTGCAAATACATTTTGACTTTCTGGAGCAGTTGCTTGTGTATTCTTCCCAGCGCCACCTAGGAACCACAGGGTGCACTTCAGGCCTGCTGCGACACACTTCTATGAATTACTGAGACCTTGAGTGAGGCCACTACTCTGCCCACTCCTAAAATAGAGTTATCTTAAACTTGATTTTCACACCTTGAGCATCAAATACAATTTGCATTTCAGCTTTTCCATATCACTTAAGAAACTGAGCAGTAAGAAATAGCTTATTATATTTACACACATTCATTAACGCATCTCAAAATATTTTCATTTCTGAAATTTCAGGAACACCAGTTTCTTTCTGCCTCTATAGATACATTTGAAGAGGGTTCCGGATGGACAACATATAATTTACCTTGCTCTGCCAATCTCTGTGTTTTGATTAGTATATTTAGAACATTAATGTTTAATGTAATTGATTTACCAGCATTAAAGTTTTTCATTTTATTTTTATTTTTTGGAGGGGATCTGTTCCTTCTAGTTTTAATTATTACCTTTCAGATATTTGTTCATTTGGTTTTTGGTCTTCCTGTGAGTTCCTTGAACCTTCTCTAGAGTTCTGCTTTTACACATCTATGGCATTTTCCAGTGCTTCTCCATGTGCTGTATTTCAGTTGCTGCTCTAGGTAACCTCATCTACTCATGTCTCACCCTACGAGTTGAGTTCACCTCCAACATTGTGGGTTTTCTTGGATCTGCATAATCCCTATAACCAAGGTCTCTCAAACTTGTTGCTATTGACATTTTGAATCTGATATTTTAGGGTTGTGGGCAGGGGGCAGTGGCCTGGAACCTAGAAAAGGAGACCAGGAATGCTGCTAAGCATCCGACAATCTGTAGGATCCCCACACACATGAATACACACTTTGGAGATGGGAACTTTGGCTTTCAAGTCCAGAGAACAAGCAAAGCAATCAGACTCCCCCAGGTCTACGGTCTAACACTGAGCCACAACCGCAGCCCATGTCTTTTAACTGTTTAAATTCCTTTAAAATTATAATTGTGTTACTAGTAAGTAACACTGTGAATACCTTCTTTCATCTATCTTTCAACTTTTACCATTGATATTTTAAACCTTATATTATCCCATTAGTATTAATGATGCAATTTAACTTGATCCCCCACCTATTATAATTTTGCTAAATTGTACATATTCTTGGAAACTAGACCTAGCCCCCAAACTGTCATCTTTAGGAAGCTTCACTGTTAGCTCTCGTCCCACCAGTCTGTCCTTTGCAAAGCCCTGCATTCATGCATTCAGAACTCATTGCCTTATATAATTACAAAAGTGTCTTTTGGCACTGCTGGGGTTAGAAGTGAGGGCCTTGTACATGCAAGGCAGCGTTGTGACACTGAGTTACAACCCCAGACTTGTGGCCAATTTTTTAAATGTCAACACATTAAATATTTTCTCTTAATCACAAAGACAGTTGTAATAAATGGGAGCTATAGCCAGAATACCAGAAAAACTTGCAAAATGACACATCAAGAAGTAGAAATTTTCCACTTAAGGACACAGATAGCTCAACTCTCCAGGGTTAAAAACACAGGTTTCAAATAATGATTATAACATTGAATAATGGAAAATTTCAAGCCATGTACTTCCTTAGTGTATTTGAAAACACCTGTCATGACTGGGAGGATTTTATAATAAATTCATTAACTTTTTTATATTTCGACTACAAGCATTCAGAAACATGAGGTAAGTATTATTTGAGAGTTACAGAATTTGTCCAGAAATATAAGCTACTATTTTATCTTTCAGACTGTCTTGAATTCTTTCTGTCCTTATCTATCTATTTATATAGACATTACCCTCTTCCAGAAAACATTCAACATAATTATCTAAAATATATAAAAACACAAAATAAATCAAATAGTCAATAGATGCAAACTTTTTTAAGCATATATGTATGGAAATAGTATTTTATTGGAAAAAAATTAGAGTGGCATTCACCAATATTTAACTAGTGGTATTAATACAGATAAATTTTTGTTTTCCTATTTTAAATTTATAAGTTTTCCCCAAAGTTTATATAGTTTCGGAATTAGATTATCTTAGAATTAGGGCTTTAAAATGCATATTTTTAAGCAAAGGAGAAGTATTTGGAGAAGAGAAGATGAAAAAATAAGATGAACATTAATGAGATTCATGAATACACAAAACAAAATCCATAAAGCAGAGATGTGCGCCAACCCTGGCTTTAAATTCTATGACAGCTCTACCAAACAATAAGCTCTGCTTTCTAAAGCCAGTTAGTTAAGTGAGCTGGATATGGTTGGACCAGGGGCTACATCTTTACTTCACATTGATATTTCCCAGGAATCTAGGAATTCTGAGAAATGTTAGTGTCCACGAAGAACAAAAAGATTGGATTGGGTGGATGTCTTCTCTATTGGGTTGATGTCTTCTTTAAGTTGGGAGAGTGACTCTCTATTCCTGTTTTGGTGCTTTACAATACATATCAACTTAATGAGGAATTGGAGAAATAATGAAGTAAAGAAACATGAATAAATTTGTTTAACCGGGTATTTCTCAAACATATTTGTACACACTAATCACTACTGATTAACCCCTTTTCCTCCTGCTAAACACTGTTGGGGATGCTCTGTGCCACAATGTATATATCCAATGGTAAATATACTGCCATTTACACATCAGTGGAGATATTATTGTAGCAAATCAGAAAGATATTTTACACATATTATCATAACCAAAACATTACTCCTGGTGCTTGGTCAACAGAGGAATCTATCACTGTATTTCATAAAGGAAGTTAAGTAGACTCGAAGTGACACAGGTAATTTAATTGAACATGTTTTCTTTGGTTTTGAAGCTTAAACATTTAAAATGGTGGAAATAAACTAAAAAGGAATGCTGTCTGTAGGCATGCCTGGAAGACCAACTAGGAAAAGGAAGTGAGCACTGCATTCCAGCCTTGCTTAGTGTGCTAGCCTATTCTCAGTGGGCCCAACAGCATTTCTGAAAGGCTACGTACCCACATTTAGGACTCAGACAGTAAGTCAAAATAGCAAAACTCAAGACCACTTAACTTCACACTTTGCATCACCCCAGATTCCCTCTTCTAAAGAAAAAGGAATGAAATCAAATTTAATCTTAGATACAGGCTAAGGAGAATCTAGTTTACTTTCACCATCAGAAAAATCTTGTAGGAAAAACATTTTAAATCATATTCACTATTCTTTCAATTTTTCAATATTTATATCTTACACAATATTCAGGCTTCACATATGTATGTAGGTGAAAGAGATATTTTGGTTTGTAGACATGTCATAACTCATAACTAAGGAATGTTAGGTTTTCTCTTTTTATATGAAATCAGAGCCAAAATAAGTTTTGGAACTCTAATAGTTACAGTCAAAAATAATGTCATAGCAAATATTTCACTGTCGGTAAGCAGAGAAAAAATCTGTGATGAGAACATAAGCAGAGGTTGATTTACTTTTATCTATTTCTCTAATCAAATGTTTCCTAAAGAATCTGCAGTTTCCATTCTCAAAAGGAGAATTCCATTGTCAATGTCAATGGAAGGAACAGAACGTATGACATACAAAGAATAGTCACCATACCAAAATGTCTAACACTAACCATAGTCTATTTAGTGCACCCCAAAAAGTCTCATGCATTCACTTGCTCTATTTCAAAACTAATGAGTTTAAACATACTTGTAAAAATTATTTTTAAAATGAAAAGTCAAAGTGCAATAATTCTCTTAAATTTTATCCTAATTCTTTTAATGGACAAGTCATTTGTTCCTTGAACCTGAAAGAGTTTTACTCAAAGCCTCCTGTACATTGTAAATTCATTATGGCCAACCTAGTTCCCATCATTAGAGGTACAAAGATGGAAATTAAAAGCAAAACTGAGAAGTGAGTGGTGCCTGAGCAAATTAATAATACAAGTGAAACCATTATATAAAAATCATTGTCTGGCTGGAAATATCTGACATGCATTATAAAAGCATTTTTGGGAAATGTTGATAGAATTCTGCATTGAAACACAGAAGTCACTTTAAATGGCAAAGCAGGAATTTTTATCAGGGAAAAATGGTACAGGATTAATGAGCCTATTCCCTTTGGCATATTTCAAGAGATAAAAAAGTAGAATGGTTCTTTCTATTGCTCTGATTGCTCTCTAACTAAATACCATACTTGCCTGTGGATGAATCTGAGCACATACATTTAACTAGTATTTTTTTTTTTTTAGGCACAGGAAACTCTTTAAGACAGAAATTTTCTTCCAAGCATAGATGACATACTGTGCATGCAAAGGAATACTATGAACTGTCCTATAAATTATGAGCTTATTAAAATGTTTGGAAATCTCAAAATTCATGATAACCAATGGAGGTCCTGGTAAACAAGGCAACATATTTTTTAAAAATAAAATTAGGGTGTTGGGGGTCATAGCTCAGTGTTAGAGCACTCACCTAGCATGTGTGAGACCCTGGGTTCGATCCTCAGCACCACATAGAAAATAAATAAATAAAATGAAAGATATTGTGTCCATCTCCAACTAAAAAAAAATTAATGTTTAAAAATAAATAAATAAATAGGGGACTGAGATGTATAACTCAGCAAGAGTAATTGTACAGCATGCAGGAGACCCTACATTTAATACTCAGCACTGCTAAAAGCAAAATAAATACAAATAAAATTATAGAATGAACCAGTAGAAGGAACACAGACTTGCATCATAAAACTCATGTTTTCTCTATGTATATATTTTGGAAAGTTACAGAGCACCAGAGCCATCATTCCACTCAGACAAAAATGAAACATAAACACACATGCACAAAAAATGGCAACCAAAAGCCTTAGGAGTATTAAAAAGATGAATGAAAATATCCAAACACTAACCTCCTTCATAGAAAATCTTCCTGGGATATCATTTTTAGTTTGTTTCATTTATTGTTGTAAGACTGAGAGCACCCTACCTCTAGAATTGTCAAAAACACTGAATTTGACATCAAGGTTGTGGGTCTAGAATTCTAGTTCTGGACAAGATTTAGCTTTATAATCTTGATCAAGGTACAAAACACACACTTAAACCCCATAGTATTCAAAGTAAAAGAGACATACTTCCCCTTGCTCTGGCCACTATGAACATCAAATGCAACAGTACAAACAGTAGTTCACTGTGAGTCTTGTAAACTCCATTAACAAAAGTGTAAGATTGCTTTCTCATCCCCTGGAATTTCAATAAGCAATTCCTCATCAGTTTATAAAAGTTGTTTTCAAATGGCTGTTGAATGTAACTCTAAATTCACTTCACTGGTCATTGTTACTCAACATGGAATGATCTAACAGTACACAATCATCTTTCTGGAAGATGAAAGAAAACCTAAGTGGAAAAATAGCACAAATTGTGATAATAGTGAAATATAAGAATTAGGAAATAAATGTCACATTGGAAAGGAAAAAATATGGTGAAAAACTAATTTCTCTGAATTCTTATTATGAATAAAGAGACTCAAAAGGAAATATAAAAATTCAAATTATTTTCAAGTGACTACTTCTTAAGTATTACTTTCATATAATGCATACTCATAGTTGGCTGAGGTAGCATTTTAAACTTTTTTTTATATTTAAAGCAATTATAAATTCAATATTAATGTGTTCTCCTACCTCCTATGTAAAAGTTCTGAATTAAAACCACTGACATTGGGGTTGGGGATGTGGCTCAAGCAGTAGTGCGCTCGCCTGGCATGCATGCGGCCCGGGTTTGATCCTCAGCATCACATACAAACAAAGATATTGTGTCCGCCAGAAACTAAAAAAATAAATATTAAAAAATCTCTCTCTCTCTCTCTCTCTCTCTCTCTCTCTCTCTCTCTCTCTCTCTCTAAAAAATCATTAAAAAAAAACACTGACATCCACTTTGGCTCAAATGAGGTTTTCTTCCTCTCTCTTAAAAAACATTTCATTACAATATATTTACCTCACAACCATCAGTATTTAAAGTAGAAAAAAAGAAACAGAATCTCTTTCTAATGAGGCTAAACAAAATAACTGAAGTCTACCTCTCCTGTTTCATTCGTATTCTCTCCTCTTCTGACTTGAAGGAGTCCTGCATTTTTATTTTACCCATTTTCTCAATCTTGTTCTTTTTTCAATGTTTGCCAAATCTGTTGGTAACAAAAATTCTAACTTGTTGATATATACAAAATGAAAGGCCAAGGTTCGTCGTCGGAGATTAAAATTCACACACACAGATAGCAGTGACAAAGATGAAGCACTTTACTGCAAGCTGGTTCTAGCTTATATAGAAAGTGAGAGTCAGTTATCTTAAACCAGGAAGGTCCCGGGGCCAATCATAGTAAAGGTCAGGTCATCACCTTATTGTGCATGCACGTCCCCCCTGCAAAAGATTCATGGGGGGCACAAACTGTCCACAAGCGCTGAAGACAGGAGGACCAATTAGGAGGTTTTCAAAACAACTTGTTATCTGCCCACTGGCAACTTGCCCGCCGCCATGTTGCATTAGGGGCTCCTTATCTGAAAGGCTCGGAGAGTTCTCAGGGAGACTCCCAACATTCCCCCTTTTTTTTATTATATGGAAAGGGACGTCGATTCATTCTGGCTGCTTCCTGCTGAGTGGAGGCATTGCTGGGGAAGGGGTCTGAAGGAGGGAAGTTAAGAGTCCCCACAAGAGATCTGCAAAGATTGGTATAAGGTCAGATGTGACATCACAAAATGTTCCCTGTAGCCAAAGGTCCATTATCACTTCAGTCCAGTCGGTATAAGTCTCTATGGCACGTACAAGCCAGGCATCATCAGATATTCCTCTCAAGAAGGTATCCCAGGAATCTTTGAAGGGTTTTTCAGTATTGAGAGGGATGTTCTCTGGAGAAGGCGGTTGATTCATCTGTGGCCAGAAGCTGATAATTTTTAAGTAGAAGCTTGAATCTCCAGACATACGATGGTGAAGGCATTACTCTTGGGGTGAGGATGAGGATCAGAAAGTTAAGGTACATTTTCAAATATGTTTTCAGCTATGGTTGTAAGGGCAGAAACATGAGAGAGACGAATTTTTAAAGGGTCAGTAGGGTGGGGAGAGCAAGAGTATGTAGGTGTGGATTCTTGCGAGACCTCTGGTCCAATGTTGCCAGAATCAGTTTCCCGGATGCATGGTTTGAGCCTGGAAATGTGAATCCATGGAGTTAATTGATTATTTGTGAGTCTGAGTTTTGCTGCCGAGGGAGTGCACATGATAACCGAGGCGGGGCCCTCCCATTTGGGGTGCAGTTGGGGTCTTTCACCTGGGGGGCAGTAATATACCTGTTGGCCGGGTGTTAGGGTGAGGGGGTTTTGAGTAATGGTTGGGTCAGGTAAAAGCCAGTCCTGGTATTTCCAAAGTTCAGAGCATAGATGGAAAAGGAGAGGTAGAGCGTAGGAATCAGGAATAGGTAATTGTTCAGTCTGTATTCTGGGGGTAAGAATGAACGGCCGTACATAACCTCAAATCGGGAAAGGTTGGATGGTTTCTTTGGTAAAGCCCTGAGATGCAACAGGGCCAAGGGGAGGACTTTAGTCCAGTCTAAACTTAATTCCATGGTGAACTTGGTGAGGGTTTCTTTGAGAGACAGATTAGTTCTTTCAACTTTCCCGGAAACTTGGCAATGGAAATACCAAGGGAGTGATAGTGCGCTAGCTAGCCCCTGAGTTATCTGCGAGGTAAATTCTGGACCATTATCCGACTGAATGGAAGTGGGCATCCCGAAACAAGGGATTATGTCAGATATCAACCGATCCACAACTGTGGATGCCCACATATTGGATGTGGGAAATGCCTCTATCCACCCTGAGAATGTGTCCACCAGTACTAAGAGATATTTGATGTTTTTACTCTGGGCATGTTTGTGAAATCAATTTGCCAATCAGCTCCTGGGGTGTGACCACAGGCCTGATGAGAAGGATAGGGTCTGGATTTTAAGGGGGTGTTGGTATTGGTCCTCTGGCAGATCTGGTATGTGGATGTAACCTGTTGCAGAAAGGTCTGATCGTCAGAGGAAAGAGGGAAAAAAGATTGAAGGAAAGTCGATAAGCTCTGGGGGCTAGAATGGAGCAGTGAATGGAGGAATCTAATGAGCTGGTGAGGGTCAGGAGGTCGCTCCTCAGAGAAAAGATGGAGTAATGAGGAAGGGGATGGGGCCTGTAGGGTGGCTGACCTGGTCAGCTTTAGAGTTGCCCACTGTGGCAGGAGAAGAGTCGGTCTGATGGGCTTTACAGTGTACTATTCCCAGCTGTAAAGGCAGCGTGGAAGCTCATAGCAGATTAGAAATAAGGCTGGAATTTATAATAGCAGTTCCTTTAGTAGTTAGGAGTCACCCAGTTGAAGAGGGTCCAGTTCAGTTTGTGGTTGTGCTGAGATTGAGGCAATGAATGGTGCAGGAAGGCACCGGTCTGTGTGTTCCCTTAGGAGTTTATGCAGAAGTGTGAGATAGGGCAGGTAGGACACAGGGGGAGGAGGAGTGATTGAAAAGCTTTAGGTGTCTAAGCAGGGCACCCATAGAGTTGCTCAAAGGGACTAAGGCCTGATTGAGCCCTTGGGGCTGCCTGAATTCAGGTGAGGGCCAACAGCAGGAAATTGGGCCAGAAGAGCCTAAGTTTAATAGCAAGTTTAGTGAGATGATCCTTGAGAATGCCATGAGGCTTCTTAACCTTATCAAAGGATTGGGGTTTGTAGGAGATGTGGAGCCTCCAAGTGATGTTGAGGCCTCTGGAGACTACTTGAACAACCTGAGAAGTAAAGGCTGGACTGTTGTCTGACTGGATGGAGGTGGGAAGTTCGAACCTGGGAATGATCTGCTCAATGAGGATGGAGGCAACAATGTCAGCAGTTTCCCTGTATGTAGGGAAGGCTTCTATCCAACCTGAAAAAGTATCAACCAAAGTAAGTAGGTAGTGAAGCTTTTTGTGCCTAGGCACATGAGTGAAGTTGATCTACCAGTCTTCGCCTGGCTAGTGGCTCCTCATCTGAAGTGTGGGGAGTTCCTTGTGGGGATACTGTAGAGCAGACAGAATAAGCAGGTGGACCTGCTGGAGAGTAGTTCTCATTCATATGAAGTGAAAGAGGAGTTGTAAAACTGGAAAAGGGGGTTAGAGAGGGTTTTAGATGGGCACAGAGTCTCTGGAGCCGGAGGAGTTGGTCATGAGTCATAGGTCTCCATCTTGGGTGACTGGTTTGTGAATATATATATATATATATATATAATCTTGCAGGAACTTCTGTAGGCAGTTTAACAGACATGGTCCTATTAGTGGTCTTATTAGGAGAAAGCTAAAGAGGACTAATAGGGGTCCTGCAAGGGGGAGGAGCTAAGGCCATACTTGACTGAACATTCCCCATGGAGACTGTTGGCTAGTTGTTGTCTCCTCTTTTCTAGCTATTTTTGTCTTTCATTACCCATAGGAATGACTTTTTGGCTTAACTGTTTTTGGTAGGTGTTTAAGATCAAGCGGGTCAAAATTGACTTTGTTTTGAATCTATTGTTAAGAGTCAGCCGAGATCCTATGGGGTTGCTCGTGGGGGAACTTGAGAGCAGCTGCTTAGTTCTGCTAGTGCCATTTGCACTAGGATGGGTCCAGGTCTTGCTTGACCATGTGGCTTCCCTTGGAAGCATCAGGGATATCTTCCTTCTCTGGTGACCCTCCTATTCACAGAAAATGCACAGATTGGCTTTTCATTCTCCAGTGGTCTCATTAATCTCCCTGATCAGGAGGTTATGTGGCCCAGAGTTGCAAAGCTCTTTAGAGAAGTTCCCTGTTCTCTGGATTCAGATTGACTAAGAGGGCAAGAGCCAAACATTGGTTTTCTTGGCCCTTTTAATTTAACTTTAAATTTTGATCATAAACATCCAGCAAAGTCAATTTCACTTTAAATTAAGAGTACTGGGCTTTACCTGAAGTTTGGCCTACTTTGGAGTCATTCTCACATGTAGTAAGATGGGAGGCACAGCTTTATCTCAGGTAAGGTGGGGCTCTTCATAAATCTTAAGTGCTGTATTTCTGAAGCTGATCTTTGTTTTTTAAATATCATTTTATAAAGTTTACATAAATTGTTGTTCAAGTTCACATGAATATTAGCTAACACAATATAATATCACATCTAAAACATGAATTAAAGAAAGGATGAAAGCTTTTAACCTTTTGTAGAAAAGTAGCAAAGTACTTTTGTTTTTGTAGTACACAATTAATCACATCTGTTGACCATTTCATGAAAACATAAACAATGTTTAAGTATATGGAATTACTGTTGTAGGGACAAAGCAAGGCACCTAAGATAGCACCGAAGAGAGGGAAACAGTCTTATTTGGTTGCAACAGGATTTAGAGGACACTGCTTCTGTTGTAATCAATTAATACCCTGAACCCCAAGTTTAGGTAGTTTCAGAATTTTGCATCCAGCATGTAAGGGGAGGGGCTAAGAAGTTCACAGTTGGCAGAAGTTGACAAAAAACAGTTTTTGTTTCTGATTTTTCCTCTGTTCTGGGCAAGTTAACTTTTCAAGGACACCTGGGAGGGGGAGAACTTTTTCTTTTCTTTCTTTCCTCCCTCCCCCTGTCAGCTGTTACCATGGAGCCCAGTTGGTAACTTCCTTATCTTAGAAATGTAGCCATCTCTGTGAAGCCCCAGCTCAAGGCCAGAGGCCTTGTTCACATATTTTGTGAAAAACTAGTAAGGGGGTGTCTAGCTTTAGAAGTGCTGATTTTTTCCAGCCAGTGGCCAAGTAGAACAGGGAAACACGAAAAGAGGAAGTTTATCTATACTGAATTGTTTTATAGGGACTCTTTTGCTGAAAGTTCTAAAGTCAGCCATGGTGAAGATTTCTGGAGAAGGTCAGTTAAGACTTTTCTGTGGGCCTGGTAGGGAGAGGGAAGATGGGAAGCCGGGGCTGAAAGCAGCTCTGGTGGATCTGAGAATGAGGAAGGAGAGATGTAAAAGAATAATGGGAAAGGGGTTTGGGATTTTCCTTAGCGATGAAAACATGAGCAGTAGAACACATAGAGCAGAGGGGAAGATGGGAGTGAGTATCTCAAAAAGCCTGTGAGGGACATTAGATTCTTAGTAACCTGTTTTCAGTGATGACAAAGCAACGTTAAAGGCCATTTTCACCAGATCTTGAATAGGGGTCTGAAGGCTCTCCTCAGCTGGTTTGAGCTTTGGGTTAGCTAGTAAGAGGACCTGGTGGGACCCGGTTTGGGCACTGACAGAAGAAGAGAGGAGTGAGTGGGTGGAGGGGTACCTCAGTACCTGCTACCTCAGCAAGGGGGCAATGGTTTGAGAACTGGCAGAGGTTTGGGGTTTTGATCTAGTAATTGGAGGGGAGAAATCAGGTTGCTGAGGTGGGAGTGACAGCAGAGAGTCTGGAGCAGAAGGCTGAGGGTGAGGATCTATTGGAGAAGCATAGTTCAGTGTGGAAGCGAAGGAGGGAAAAGGCCTCCACATAGGGGAATCTCCTTCCATCCTTTTGAGCACTTGCAGAAGTTAAAAAGGTCATGCAGAATTTGAGGATCTGGAGACCCTTCTGAGGGCCATCGGTTTTGGTTATATAATTGGTAATATGGCCAATTTTGTATACTGAATTTGATGAGGAGTTTGGGTTTGATGTCCGGAGTGAGGGACAACCAGTTGAGGTTAGCCAGAAGGCATTTGAGAGGGGAATCAGCGGGGGAGGAAAGAAGAGGCTCCCATAATGACTCTTGATAGAAAGAAAAGAGGTGAATGGCCTGGACTGGAACAGATTTTGGTTGAGTATCCTGCAGGTGTCCCCGACAGGAGAAGTCAACTAAAGAGACTCTGGAGAGCCGGGGCTGGGAGGGCAAATGAGTCGTCACCCAAGAGCCCAACCAGCAAGACCTTCTGAAGGCTGGGAGTCACAGGCAACCTGATGTCAGGGCTTTTCCAGGAGAAGAGAGAAAAATTTTGAGAGAGTCAGAGAGTGCCTATTCTTCTGTCCCTTATAGCTCATCAACCATGAGATGGGCATCCAGAGAGTCCACCGTAACTGTGAAAGTTGTGGTGAAGTGCATTCTCTCCTCCAAACTAGGCATCAAGAGCCTTCCTGGACGTTCACAGTCAAGGCCTTTTGCATATAGCCATTTGGAGATAGATTCCCAAAGAGGGGGAGGGGGACTCACTGGTTGTCAATCAGAAGTAGTTACCTATTGGAGAGCCAGTGTTGGGTGGAATGTAGCAGCACTCAAAAAGGTGAATGAGGACGGTGAACCTTGAGAGAGGGGGGTCCTCAGAATGAGGAGTTTCCCCTCCTGGGTTTCGACACCAATGAAAGGCCAAGGTTCATCGTCAGAGATTAAAATTCACACACACAGATAGCAGTGTCAAAGATGAAGCACTTTACTGCAAGCTGGTTCTAGCTTATATAGAAAGTGAGAGTCAGTTATCTTAAACCAGGAAGGTCCTGGGGCCAATCATAGTAAAGGTCAGGTCATCACCTTACTGTGCATGCACGTCCACCCTGCAAAAGATTCATGGGGGGCACGAACTGTCCACAAGCACGGAAGACAGGAGGACCAATTAGAAGGTTTTCAAAACAACTTGTTATCCGCCCACTGGCAACTTGCCCACCGCCATGTTTCATTAGGGGCTCCTTATCTGAAAGGCCCAGGGAGTTCTCAGGAAGACTCCCAACAAATTTCTTTGTAATAAAGACACATACTTAGAGAAATGTCCTCTTCTTCAAAATGAGAGTTAAATGCCTCTTGCCATCATTATTAATAATTTTCAATCAGAATATCTTACTTTTTTTTTTCAATTACAACATTCCAGAGAGAGTTTTTTGGAAAATGGCCTCAGTAGCAACTTTTTTTTTGGCAAAACAAAACAAAAAAATGAGCAATAAGACTTTCAGTTTTGCCTTATGCAACAAACAATAACCCTAGAGGACCAAGAGCTTGAGTACCGCAGGTGACAGAAGAAAAAAAAAAAAGATCTGCACTGGAGTGAATTTCTCTCAGAATGATATCTAAAGAATAATAATCCACAATCATCTATTTAATAATCTTTCCATAAACAACTATTCCTCTTAATTTTCTTGGCCAGTTTGTTGGACACATTCATCACAGTTTAAAAACTGACAAACAAGGACATGTTTGCAAGGTTTAAGGCACAAAAGATAATTTACACTGCTATAATACTTGGAGCTTATTAAATTAGAAGTTTTCAGGCTTCTCATTCAACACTTTCTGAAGTCTGATGAAAAGTGATTGCTGAATGTGAAATCTTTGACTTGGAAATCTAGATCTGATCAACAACAAATATAAAGAATAAATACATGATTGAAAAATGGCTCACAAACTGTCATGGAAGGATGCTGACATCAAGCCTCCTTAAAGAAACACTAATATTATTCTATTCTGGCATGCAAAGTTCTCAGAAACCTGAAGCTTGATATCAATTCTTTTCCTGCAGTCATTTTCCCTATAAAGAGACCATGCACCCTGCAATGCACATTCTCTATATCCTAAAAGTCGTAGTCATCTGTAGAGAGCTACAGGCCACCTGATATTTCAAGCCAGAAATCTTTTAGAATTATGCAATTAAGCATTTGTAAATAAAGTACATTGCATATTTCGATCTAAGGAGGAACCAGGAATCTAACTTATGGGGACATTTAAGTATCACAAAAGAGAAGAAGAAAGAAATGTACTGAAAGTTGGTATAAATAAGTGAATATAGCCACTAAGTGTTTGGGGGTTGAATCCAGGGCCTCAGGCATGGTATACAAGCGCTCTTCCACTGAAATACATCCACAGCCCATTTTTGAATGTTTTAAAACAACTTTCAGCTTTTTATCTCACATACAAGTAAACAGAAGTACAAAAAAATAAAGAGTAAAATCCTGATTTTCAATTAATAATGCATTTTTTCTTATTGTGTTAGGTATCAAAATATTAATTTCCTATATCACCTCCTACATGACTATAATATTATTTGCAAATTTGTAATCAAAATAGTATAAAATAATTTCCTGGAGATTTTTTTGCTAAGAAATAATTTTTATTCTGAATAAGTATTATTCTTTTTAATGTGAATAGTTACTGGTTGAGTACTTGCCCAAGGTTCTTTAACAGCAGTTAAAACAATTAAACTTATGCAATTACATAATTTTAACTAAATATTGTCCACTGATACAATTTTCAGCACCAAATTTTAGATCTTAAGAGAGGCCTTGAGAAATCTTAGATTCAGTTACTTTGAACCAATAACAATTCTGTTTTCACACATCTTATATACTGGCCTACCAATAGCTCTCAATTCCAGTCAATACATTCCATTCTGCAAAAAGGAGGGTTCTATCCCCATTTCTAATCAAAACCAGTTAGCTATACCTAAAATTTTAAAGATTAATGCTTTTAAATGCCCACTAAGTTTTGAAGTACAAAGACCTAACTTTTAGACAAAACTATACACCTTTAAGTTATTGAATTTCTGTCTTATTCAACAAGCTGACTCAGTAAATTTAATCTACTACATGCAAAAAAAAAAAAAAAAAAAAAACTAACAAACCTACAACCTGAAGCTGGAGTAATACTCTTGCCAGCACTGCTGAATATAAGCTGCTAATTTATACAATTAATTTATTCTATCAAATCTGAATAAAACTAAGATATACCCAAAAGGTGTCAGAGCACCTGAAATCTAAAAAGCACCCCCCAAAAAAGTAGCAATTCTAGTTTACAATACTTCAAGTAGGAGGTGAAGTTTAACCTCTACAATTACCATTTGCTACATTCAATACCCTTGAACATACACATTATCATCCTAGATCAAAAACTGCTCAATCTCCATTCTATTAGGTATGCCAAGACCACTGAACATATAATGCTACTGAAATGTAAATTTAATGGCCCAGCCTACATCATTCTATCATCATCTCATCAGAAAAGAAAAAGGCCAATTTAACAAAGGTCTATATAAGTCATATTATGGCTCTATTGATTTCAAACTACAAAACTTCTAAATACAGTTCAAAGTTGTTATTAACTTAGTTTAAACACACAAATCTACTTTGTCCTCAGATGCACACTATATATGGAAAATGATTCTGCTTTTTTTCTAAGAGAGAGAGAGAGAGAGAGAGAGAAAGAGAGAGAGAATTTTTTTAATATTTATTTTTTAGTTCTTGGCAGACACAACATCTTTGTTTGTATGTGGTGCTGAGGATCGCACCCTGGCAGCACGCAGCACTTTTTTTGTTGTTGTTCATTTAGGAGACCTGATTACGAAGCTCACTAATCCACTAACAATGTACAGTATTCTGTATTAATGGACAATAGCCCTTGGAAAGAACACACAGACTGAGAAACCAATATGTGCCTTGACACTTGCAACCAGGCAAAAGTTCCATGTAGCCAAACACACCCTAGGTTGAATGCATTGAGGAGACACAAAATATATGATACAGAAATATGATCATGGTAAACGTTACAGTCCCCCAAACTACGGAAATTGTTCACATCCGTCTACTCCCACGTTATAAAACAGTGACAGAAAAGCAAAGAGTAGTAGCCTCAGATATGGATATAGGTCAAGTCTAAGTCAAACCCATCCTATTGATATCTCCTTTTGTTTCTGCTAATGACCGCTTTGATGATGGCTGTCATGTCTGGGAGCCTCTGACTTAAGAAAAAGGAGGAAATGGCAGAAACTGCTGGTGGCGAGGCTTCTTGTGCAGGATGGAAATGGCTCTGGACTTGGCAGTGGCTGATGCCCCCTTGCTCTACTGCTGCTGGGCTCTGGACCACAGCTGGGTAATGGCTGCTTTAGCAGCTGCTGGATGGTTGCAGAGACTGGGCCTAACTCTCCTCAGCAGCCAGGGGCCTGGCAGCGGCAGCAGCAGAGTGGAGAGAAGACGAATAATCCTCAGAAGGGGTGCCTCCTCCAGGCTTTCAGAGCCTGGGCCAGGAGGGCGTGCAGCGGCCGCAGAGAGGAGGTTTAAAACCGGCTGGGCCCCTGAATGTGTGCCCGCTGAGGTGTTGGAGGCAGTAAAAGGGGAGAGACTAACACTCATGCATTCCCAGCCCTGGAAATGATGACAGGCTACTCCGACCCCCTCCTCGGGGCTGGGGCTGCAGCCTCCAGCGCTTCTCCCCACCCCAGTCCAGGAGTGGGAGATGCTGCCTTGGATCCTCAGCTGGCTCCTGCTGGAGCCCATGGCTTCCACCTTCCCTTTCAGGAGAAGCCAGGAAGAGGCTGCAAGACCAAAAGGAGGTGAGGAACTCTGAGGCTGCAGTCGTCGGGATCCAGGAGGGCACTTCCCCCATGGCTGCTCACCTGTGCTGAGAAGAGCTATGAGCAGAGGCTGCTGCTGTCTCTCATCTCCCTAGCCTGAGCCCAGCCTAGCTTCACAGTGGCTCAACTCTCAAACTAACATCATGGCTGCAACTTCAGAGAGGAGAGACCAGAGCCTGGTATTTTTTATATTACAGATTCAAGATTAATTTATGAAAAAGTTTTGAAAAATGTAGATAAAATGTTTATAGGTTAACATTTGGACATTTCCCTTAATACCTGCTTTGGTTAATAAATCATGTAATTTCTTGAAGGCATACTATAAAATCACAGCATATTACTTTATGATTGGGGCAAAAATGGATCCCTCAGCTCTAATTTTCTTGATGGAATGAAATAAACACTATAAGTAAAAAAAATATATACCAACCATTCTAGAGCACAAAAATAAAAATAAAACTATCTGTACACTCATCCACTCTAGTTGCCAGCATATTCTACAGGTTTTTGTTTTGTTGTTTTAGTACTGGGGATGAAGCCCAGGGGTGCTTTACCCCGAGCTATATCCTCAGACCTTTTAAATTTATTTTAAGTCAGGATCTTCTGAAATTTCTCAGGCTGGCCTCAAACTTGCAATCCTGAGTTGCTGGGATTACAGGTGTGAACCATGACACCCAGTTTACTGTAGTTCTTAATCAATGGTTGTTTAATTCTTCCTGAAAAGGCAGAGGATGGTCACTGAAAAATGTCAGCTGCACATGTGCTTGCCAAGTCAGCTTCACAGCTGAAATCAATCATCAACCTCCAAAGATGAGCATTTAATAGCAAGATGCTTAACAGCTTGGAAAATATCAATTACTTGTTTACTAATTTCTTTTAAAAAGCCATGAATGAATGAATGTCAACTGTTTTTTCTTTCTTTTTTTTTAAAGAAAAAAAACAGATCTGGAAATATACTGGGCTTTCAGTAGATCTAGGAAACAAGCCTGTTTTGAACAGAAAATTAGTGTTTTGCTAACTGCTCCCTGATGGACCCACACAGACATCCCTAAGAAAAACTGCTACCACCCAACAGATGTGAGGCTGAGAGGTAGAGTGGCCACCTACCCCCGGGCCTCAGGAATTCTGCTGATCATGTTAACATGGGAGAATGCTGTTGTAAAAAAGAGAGAAATGAAAGAGAAATATAGAGCTTGGACAAAACAAAAAAGTTCATAGGAGAAAACTTGCTTTAGAGTTGACACCCTGGGGAAAGTACACAGAAAAACACAAGCCAAAGTAACACTGGAGTCTCATTCACAGAAAGACATAATGAATGAGCCTGTCTCATAAAGACCATGACATTAACAATTCTTAAACACTGGACTTTCCTCATTAAGGATTCAGCAACATTTACACTCAGCTAAAATAATCTCAAAAGTAATCTGCTTAATGGGTTTTATTATGACATGTTATCCATGAACTCATTGCTGTCTTTGAGATCAGCCATGTGTCATCACAGTAAAAAAAATGACAGGCACGAAGAACACTTGCTGACCAATGGGAGCAGCAAGCAGACAAAATCACCATGATAGGTTATGTTTTTAACTACTGTTAATGGATGGACACGATATCCATAATCAAATCTTGTAGGATTTAAAGAGTAACCTTAAAAATAAGATTTTCTTCAAAAAATCCCCACTGAGATGTCACTGAAATCTGGTATATCTCACTGCTAATTACCACAGTCTTTTAGTTCAAGGAGGTGGTCTCAGATGCTAGGCCTACTCATTGGCAATCACAAGCAAAATAGAGGGGTCTGTGAAAGCATGTAGTGTTAGCCAAGACATCGTTCTGGAATTGGAGGCAGTGCCACTAATATCAGTCTAAATGTTCAGTGTTCTCCCACTTACATTTATTTTCAAAGGGTATCATTATGTTGCTTCCCTGGCTACAGTTTAAAACTGGTCTTAAATAGTGTGTATGACCATGGTGTATTAGTGAACCTAAGATCATAAACCCTCAAGGGTAGAAATAACCTTTTTGTAGTGAAGAGACTCAGATTTCTACTTAAGAAATAGTTGGAAGAATTAGCTAAGGGAAGAAAAAACAAATAATATGAACTAAAAAATTCACAGTAGGTTAAAAGTCCAAAAGGCTATTTTTCATTGAGTTCTTAAAATTAAAAGTGAAAAAAGTGGAAATTAAGTAACTGTGGCTGATATGGAGGATAGGTATAAGAGGTGGTAGGCAGGGCTGGAAAAAGTGGGTAATGAATTCTAAATCCTTAAATCTCTCTAGCACACTCTTCTCCCTCTGAGATGTACCTCAATCCTTTTGTACAACTAAAGTTCTTCATGTTGACTTACACATCAAGAGTCCATGAAGTAACATCTTTGTTATGCTTACATTAAAAATATACTTTAAAAACAATCTCTGCCAAGGAACAATAGGTGATCTAAAACCAACTAGACTGTAAAAAACTTTGGAAGTGGTAAAACACAGAATAACAGTCAGTTCATTCTGCTAATGGATAGATGTGAAATGATCAGACATAAAAATACCAAAGCAATTTGGATAATATCTGAAGATCCACTCAGTTCTAATTATCCATATCAGCTGAGATTGGGTAGCAGTAGATTTTGTCAGCCTTTGCACTTCTGAAATCTGCGGCAAGATAATCTTGAGCAAAGGCAGACTCTCTTATGCACCAAAGAAATTTAGCAGCATCCATAGCTACTAGATTCCAGTAGCACCTATTCCCTATTTGTGACAAAAAAAAAAGTCACCAGACACTGACAAACACTCATGGGGCCAAACTTCTGGAAATTGAGAACAACTTGGCTAGGATTTAAGACATTATATTCTTTATTTATGAAGAATAAGATAAAAGAAGTGAACAGACAGTAGTACACATGTAGATTTTTACCCCCCAAAGATTCATATATTTCAGGATTTCTTCTAAATACTAAGAAAGGAAGTCTCTTTGTATTGAAATGGTTAGAGTTGCATGCAGATAACCATCTAAATCTCAGAAGACAAGATCTGGCATTGAAACACAAAACATGATCTAGCATGCTGAAACAAGAATACTTTATGAGATGTATCCATAAGGTACCAAAGTCAGTCAGTACAATCAAAAGAGCCTGCCGCTCCAATCAGAAATACATGGGCCACTCCATATGTGATACATAGCACTACTAAATAATAATAAAAAATACTATGTATTGAAAAAAAGTAGTAGCAATGATTTTAAAAAGCTCTCATGTTCATGTTTGAAACTATACAGCACACTGCTGGGAGAAAGCAACACTCAATACATAATGGACAGTATTTTTATACAATAGTATTTGTTTATCCATCCTGTCTCCATTTCTAGGTAGCTATTCCAGGCTCCCTCCATTTGGAAGATCATGACTGTTTATGTGATAGATATAATGTTTGCCACCATATGTGGTCTACTCCCTGTCCTTTGATTAAACCAAACTGATTTGGCCAGCAGTGATTAGTTTTGGCTAGCACAATGGAGCAAGGGTGGACAATAGACTAGATCTATGAGGTAGCTGTGGCTTCAGAGGCCCAAAGCCACTCTTTAGAAACCATGAGGTAAATAGAAAAGTTCTTAGCAATAAGTGATCCATAGCAGATTCTGCTGGCTGCTACCCAATATTTAATCTCCTCTTCCTCCTCCTATTAGAATCTTGATTGACAGGGCAATAGGATATGACATAAAATGACATTTTCCAGCCATGACTGGAAAGAGGAGCAAAAGATGGAAGACATTTGTCAAGAGCACAGACTTGAGTCATAATCCTGGGTTCACATCCTTGCCTCACCTCTTAGTAGCTCTATGACAAATACCTATGCGATTCACCAGCTTAATCTCCTTGAGCCTCAGTTTACTCTTTGGTCACGTGCAACCATTACAAGGTGTATTGTGAAGATTAAGTGAATTATACATCCCTGTATGCTGGCACATACAAGTACTTAATAAACAATTACTATTTTAAGTGATTATGGAGAGAAACATAAAATTAACTGGAAGGCTGGAACATATTAAGTAGTTAAATTAGCTCATTTCAAAGTTTTTGTTACTGTGTATTAATAGAGAACATAAGTTTTCTCTTTTCTAAAGACTAAAACTGTTATGAGAGAAAAATATGTAAGTTACAATATAAATATCACTGAGAGAAATAGAATGTAAGTTACAATATAAATATTATAAATTTTATGGAAGGAGAAACCAAGGAGGTGAGGTTATCATCACCCTGTCAATCTACACTTTATTGGATTCCAAGCTGCAGAAGCCTCAACAGTGTGTGATTCCCAGGCCAGCAGGAAAAAGAAAAAGCTGCTGAGTGTCCCCCTTTGGTAAGGCAGAGGTAGCAGGTGACTTGCCAATGCCTATGGCTTCAGAGCAAAGGAGGCTTTATATCAATTCACTCTTTTACCAACTCACTCACACAGGAGCAAGAGCACCATTCTGACTTCTTTTAGGGACAGGATCTTACCCCAGCTGACCTCATATCCTAGACCCTGATATTTTGTGTCTATGGAAAACATTGATAGGGCAATGTTAGTTAATAATGAATTGGCAAGTCTGGTGTGGGGCCTGTGATTCTTTTGTTTATTTTTGTGGTCAGTGGACCTTTATTTATTTCTATATTTGTGGTGCTGAGAATCAAACCCACATGCTAGGCAAGCACTTTACCACTGAGCTGTAACCCTAGCCTGATTCTGCTTTTCTGCCAGGATCCCAGGTTGTGTCTTGATCCTGGTCTGAGGATGACCCTTTTCTAGATAAATATGTAGAACTTATGGCCTAGAAATATAAATTTAAGGGCCATGAGGACTGAGATACATTTACACCAGCTTTCATGAACCACTGGTTGACAGCTACTCTGAGGAGGGGTTATTTGTAGGCATCTCCAAGAGGCCCCATCAGAGGAGCAGAGCTACTTTTTAAGACTCCAGAGAGGCAACTGAAGAAGTTCAGACCACCAGCATCTTATTGGGTACTTATTATGCAGCAGTCTGCCAGGTATAGAGCTGGGGAAAAGAAAAACAATAGCATTCCTTGCTGTTGTCAACTTAATTGTAAACCAAATAAGTGGACAAGGCATCTCTTAGCAAGTGTAAATGAGAAAAATAATGCCCCAGAGTGGGACTACAATGGTGGCAGGGAGTGCAACTTGCAATTCTGTACTGATCCCCCTGATAAGCTGACACTTGAGTAAAGATGGTAAAGAATGAGAGTGAACCCATGGATATCTTACAAAAGAATATTCCAGACAGAGATATGAGCAAAGGCACAGGCTCTAGTGGACTGGACAAGTTCAGGAAAGAGAAGGCCAGTTGTTGCCAGAGCAAAGATAGCAAAAGAGAGAGTAGTGAGAATGGGATCATAATGGGAGTGATAGGGGCATTCTGTGGCTCCCAGCAGATGACTTGATGTTTCTAATTTTAGTCTGAGTGACTTGGAAGGCTTTGGAGGAGTGGGGGTTGGAGAGAGGACACATTGTGTCTTTGGACTACATTGTTAACAGTACAGCTTGGGGAACTAGGGTTGTGGCTCAGTGATAGAGCACTTGCCTAGCATGTGTGAGGCCCTGGGTTCAATCCTCAGCACAACATAAAAATAAATAATAAAAGTATTGTGTCCAACTACAACTAAAAAATAAATATTAAAAAAAGAGTACAGTTTGGGGGAAAAAAGTGGCACCAGGGAGCAAAGTTGAAAGAACAGGCTGAATGCTTGGACTACAATATTCCTACTTGCTATATTAAGGGTTCTCCATTTCCCTTCTTCCAGTTAATTTATAGGGTTGCCCATTATCACATCTTGGCCCACATTTCTGATTTTGTTCGGTGTGGTCATTAGTGGTCACTATGTCAGCAGGGTGGAGAGTAAAAACATCCTAGGATTGTAGACAGGGATTGAAAACAGACTAAATGGGTTTTACTTTTGTACATTAACAAATAAAATATATTGTATAAGTGGAAAAAATAACAATCAGGGATTACTCTAAGGTTTGGGAATTAACCAACTGAATAAGCCAATCTGCCATTATCTGAGACAGGGAAGATGAAGGAGAAAAACTCAGGGACTATCCAGAACTGAGTTGGGTTTGCATAATGTTTCAGCTATCCATTTAACATTCATGAAAATGTCAAGAAGATGACTGGATTTAGAGATCTAGAGTTCAAAGAAGATGCACAGGCAGGAGATGAGACCTTGGGAGTCATCTGCCTATAGATTGTATTTAGAGCCCAAAGGTTCTGTTTCCTGAGCATATCAAAATTGTGCTATTGAGCAAAGAAGAGGAGGAGGAAACTAAAGATTGAGCAGAGCATGAAACAGAATTAATCAAGAAGATCAAAATGGAGTTGGCAGTGAAGGAAAGGAATCCAGCAGAGCTATCCCAGAGAAGAGTGATCAACATAAGAAGCATGTCTGCTGATGTGAGGAGGGAGGAGGATAGACACAGATTTGCCAATGCAGTGGCCATCAGAGACGTGGATAGCAGCAGGCTTTGTGGAGCAGACACAGGACTCATTAAAGGGCTTTCAAAAGAGAAAAGAAAATGGAACAAACAGAAAGGAATCCAAGGGTTTGCTGTGAAGTGGAGGAGAGAAAATGAGTTCACAAGTTGAAGGGAAAATTTTTCTCCAGAATGGAGAAAATAATGATAGAATGCTGTGGTTTATCCAGCACCAAAGAGCTATCACTGATGATGGAGGATAGAAAAGAAGGAATGGCTGAGGTAGGAACAGGGAAGAGGGTCAGCAGGGGTTTAAGGGATCTGGTTTTAGATCAGAGTATGGATTAAAAATAAAACAAAATGAAAGTGGGAAAGGTCAATAGCAGACATGGTTCTAACACTGTGATTCAAAATTTAGTCTTTTGTTTCTAGCTTGATTATTATTAAACTTTGAAGAAAGCCATCCAACATTCAATTATGTCAGAGGTCACTCTCCCAGGGAATTCTTTTTTATAATATTTATTTTTTAGTTATAGGAAGACACAATATATTCATTTTATTTTTATGTGGTGCTGAGGATTGAACCTAGTGCCTCACACATGGTAGGCAAGCGCTCTACCTCTGAGCCCCAGCCCCAGCCCCACCAGGAAATTCTTCAAAAGACTGAAAGGGTAAAATGATTACCTTTATACATAATTTGTGACCTGCTAAAATGTATTTTGGAATCATGTGTATTTGATTAATCATATTTAATGTAAAAGAGAGAGGCCCTCTAATGGTAACAAATAAAATTATTTAGAAAGAATATCATAATTATATATTGTGGTGAATGTCATTAGCTGAGCCTGTGTTCTAGTACATTTTCAACAGTGTAATAGTATTTATTTATCCTATGTTATTAGAAACTGAGTAGTCACTAGGCTTCAAATTTTACATCATTTGAAGAAAAAAAAGATTCCACTTTCTACCCAGTCTGAAATTGAAACTGACTTAGCATCTTGGAACTGTCAAAAATTTCTTTTACAAAAATGTCTGCTTTACAGAGACTATAAAGTAAGTGTCATCCTTGACACTTGCCTTCTTTATTCACTCCACAGGTCAGTGGAAAAGAAACGTTAAAGGACATCAGAAAAAGTCTTAGAAAGGCCTTATCTGGCATACTTTGCAGTCATATTCAGTGCTCTAGATGTCATGGGGTCTCTAAAAGTGCTAACAAGGAAGAGAAGAATAATTGAAAAATATGATATCAGCTATTCCAGAACTTCTCTTTGCCCTCAGGTTAGTCTGACATTTAACTTTCCCAGTGTTTCCAATAAAAGGGGGGGACCTCTACTTAGATTCAATTCAAAAGATGCATACATTAAGCCCCTTAGGATTTACAAATTTAAAACATAGTTCAAGGAAACCTCCTATGATGTACCTTAATAAAACAGAGCTATTCACTGTCCAGATAACAAATAAGAAAACAAATGAAATCATGCAAAATTCATTTAAAGTTCTTTCTTTTCATTACAAAGTACTGTCCTTGGGTTTTATTTAGAGAACCATAGTCTTCTATATGCTTATTTTAGCTGCATTCATGAAACCCCCAGCAGATTGCATAGGATACCATTCAATTTTACCAATGTGAAACTGGTCACATTTACCCACATGGAAATTAAACCCATGCCATAAAAAACTCCAGACCATGAGCAACTGAGCAGAGTAACGTGTACCTCCTTTGAATAGAGGTGGTGATTTTCACCACAATGGAGTGGGTTGAGGGTGTGACTGCAAACCATGGCCCAGTCCAAACCAAATTAAATCCTTCTTACACATTCTCAGCCCAATTCCATAGTACCCTTTATTTAACGGTTTTCATTTTCACATTTATTTTTAATTAGGATGCTAACATTCTCAGGAAACAGAGATAACTAAACAGTCTTTGAAATCCTGAGAAGCCATGAATAATGGAGGGATTGTGAATTAAGGCTTCTAACAAGGCAGGGAGCTTTCTTCTACAGTAAGAGTAGTCTGAGCTCCAACTACACTAACTAGTCCTTGGATATGAAATTTGAACACTCAGTCAGACAGACTCTTTCCAGAAATATCCATAAAAAAAGCGTGCACTTCATGATTTGCAGTCTCAGCAGACCTTGATATTTGCCAAAGTATTTCTACTTTTATGCACTGGGAAAAGTTGCTAGTTCAGCCATCCCTGTGCACAGAAATTTAGTTTCTCAACCCTTTTTTTGTCTAAACTTTATAATCCATAGAAGAAATAATTTTGTTCAAAAAAGATGACTTTAGATTGGACCATTTGGTCATTGATCTTTGTTCTGCTGCATCTCAACCAGGATGGGTGACCTCTACAACCCACAAATCTCATTGCCTTTGTCCTGTTCATTCTCTACTTGTCTGTGTTCCCAAGCCAAAGGAAAACCAAACCACTGGTGATACTTTGTATAATCTTGGTAGCACTGGTTCTGACATCCAAGTGGTGGTATGCTGCTGATATCTGAATATACCAGCAGCCAGGACTATGGTTTTCCACTAGAATAAGGAGCTGATTAAAAATATACAGAAAAAAAATCTTGTCTTTACCTTTTGAAACATTTACTTAAACCCCCAATCTTGAAATCATAATTTAAAAGTTCCAAATTCATTAATATGGAAATTACTAAACTATTTGGAGATAGAAACTAAGACCAAAATATGATGCTTTAAAATGCTCTAGCTTTCCTTTAAAAATGTATATTTAAATCATTTTACCTATATCTCTCACATTCTAAAATAAATATTGAGTTACCTCTTCACAGACAACCTCATACAATAGCAGGATTCTCAGAAATATTTTATAGTATGAAATTTGGGTAGACACACATCTGAGCCTCAAATATACACAAAGATTCAAAATTCTAGACCCTCCCATGCTCTACAGTTCACATGCAGACTGATTGCATTCACAATTATGTTTATCCAACTGTAAACACACTCAGGTTTCTTAGATACAATGCAAATTTAATTAAGGCAATAGGATCTCCTTGTGTGACAAAGAAGATGGAATTTGTACAAGGAGAAATTAATAAAAATATGCACTCCTTCACATTTGTTTTTGGATTCCTTATATATTTAAATTTGCTATTTAAAACTTGCATTAAGGCAGGTTTTGCCCTTCATATACTCCACAATTTATCAAGAGAAGAAAGATTCATAGGAGTCACAACTTTCTTTCCTAGAGCTATTTATCGATAATTAAGTTATTTTTGTGACTACCATTCAGTGTGTGAAATAGGAAACTATGCCATCTGTATATTCCAAAGGCTGAATACTGACCTCAAAATTATCAGGAGTGGACTCTGTGAGGGGATTAGGTCATGTGGATAGGTCTTTATGAGTGAAATTAGCATCCTTATCAAAGAGGCCCAGGAGCATTCACTTGCGAGGATGAATGCAGAAGGTCTCTCCATGAGGCAGAAAAGGCAAGACATGGAATCTGCTGGCACCTTGATCTCAGACTGTCCAGCCTCCATGATGGTGAGGAATGATTTATGTAATGTATAAGCTACTTGGTCTATGGTATTTGGTTCTAGCAGCCTGCATAGATGAAGACAACCTCCCTCTAAACATGCTGCTCCTGGAGCATCTCAGACAATGGCAAGATCATGGTTCCAGTTCTCAGGACCTAAGCTGGGAGTCACTTTTGTCACCTCACTTTCAGTAGTCCATCAGGACAATTGACCCCATCTCTGAAACATACCAAGCCTGCCCCAAGCTTTCCTCCACTGTCCCCACTGGATCCCAGCTCCATCTCTCCCAGCATCTTACCTCCTGCCCTTCAGGCCTGCAACAACTCCCGGCCTCCTCTGCTCAACAGAGTACTCTGAATGATGTCTCCAAGCATGGAGCAGAACCTGTGGGACCTCTGCTGTGAGCCCTCTGTTGATTATTCATCTTATTCTCATTGTCAAGTAGGGAAGCGAGCAGTACCAAAGAATAGATCTGGCTCCAATGACAAATTCTTCCCTGGTTCTAGAAATATGGGCAACTCTGTGACTTAATTTCCCCACATCTGGTCCTTCTTTAAAGTCACTAGATGGGAATATTTTAAAAGAGAGAGGGGTTAGCAGACCAGAGGTCTTCCCAGGCCTCCTCCATACCCTCTACTCTGATTCACCATGAGGACTGGGCTTTCTGATTCACAGTCATAGCCCTCCACCCCATACCTCCATGCTCTCCTCCTCCTACTTGCACAGCTTCTATTCCTCCTACAGGCCATTCTACTGATGCACAGGTTTTTAGAGAGTGTGGTGACAGTTGCATTTGAAACATTGAAAAATGAAAAGAAAAAAAGAGAAAATAAAACACAAAATAGGAGAAAAAAATCTCCTATGAGGAGTGGTGGTGGCTGTATAGTTACAAGGCATGTGAATTTGTTTTCCTGGCAGGGTTTGGAAGTACAGAAACCCAGCCAGGCCCTGAGCTCACACACTCCTAACAGCAATATCTGAAAACATGGAGAACAATTAGTCTCTGTTTACCAATAATTCCTGTTCACTTGCTGGATTCCTCTCCTGTGACATTATCCACAGCCTTGAGCCAAGGCTCCACCTGTTGCCTCACATACTGTAACCTCTGTCCCAAGACGCAGATCTTGACATTCACTGTAAACATGCCCCCTGGAAGAATATAACAAAATTTCCTTTATCTTTATCAACCCCCAGTACAGTTCCTCCCCCAGCTTCCCATTCCTCTTCAGGCTCCATGGCCAGGTGTGTTGCCACCTCAGACATCCAGTTGTTTCTGGCACTGTAGTTGGGATGCTTTGGGCTACAAGGAACCATATTCCCTACAAAGTAAGTTCTGAAAATGCTGAGAAATTTAGAACAAAATCTGTAAGATTGATACCAGGCATTACCTACCCCAGATTGGCCCAGAACAAGGAGAAAATGGCCATTTAGGGAACAGTTTCTTTATACTCCTAAAAGATATAATCAACTTTCACAGGTCTCCATTAGCCAGAGTCCTCAGAAAAGAGATACCTGAGGTGTCTGACCAAGTGACTGGGAGAGCCAGAATGGATTTTGACAGCTCACCATTCCTTTTCATTTTGCCTAGAAAAACTATGCAGCAGGCAAAGAGGAGGCCGTGGTCCAGAGGCAGACCTTGGCTTCCCCAATTGCTCCCTTCTCTGCCAGCATTCTGCCTTGGCTGCAACCTCATCCTTTCCTCCCCTCAGGTGTACCTCTGGAACTACCTCTTCCTAGATCTGCCTCAGATCATCTATTTCTCCAAAGACGGACTGATGCTGATCCCTCAAATATGATGCTCAGCCAAGCACTCCAGCACCCAAATGTCCTGGTGTCTCTCTTATCCACTCTGTAAGTTGGCTGTCCATCACTGTAACCAAAATTTATAACCAACAAACCACCTAAAGTAAGAAAAGCTTCTTTCAGCTCATGGTTTCAGTGGTTTGGTCCATGCTTGGCTGACTCCATCACTCTGGGCCTGAGGTGAGGCAGAACATCATGGTGGAAGGTGGAGGAATGCTTCTCAGCTCATGGCCACCAGGAAAGAGAGGGAGAGAGGGAGCCAAGGACAAAATATCAACCCAAAGGTACACCCCCAATGACCTGCTTACATTCTACTCACCTGTAATTATCACCCATTAACCCCTTCAAATTATTAACCCACCAAATAAACTAATCCAGTGATTATGTTACACCTCTCATGATATAATCATTTCACCTCTGAACAATTCCATATTATCACATACACAAGCTTTTGGGAGATACCCCCTATCTAAATACCACCTACCACACTAGGTATAAACCTCCTCACACTGAAAGTCAAGGCCTTCTGCAATATGTCCATTGATAAAATAAAATCAGTGCCATTTCCATCTAGTCCCTGAAAGGAGTGGAGAAAGGGAAAAATGACCTTCCTGACAGTAGGTGGCTTGTCCATGATCTCCCCAAGTCAACACAAGCAATGCTAATAGAATGAAAACCTCAGGCAGGACCACATGGTGCTCATATTGAAAATTATGAGGAGACTGACTCTGAGGTCACAGAAATCACCAAGTCCATCCTTTTTCTAACATGAGTGACAGCTGCCTCTTTACCAACATGAACTGTGACTCTCCATTAATCTTCCCAACACTGAGACAAAAGTAGTTAAGGTGCCCAGTTGCCAAGCTGCCTCACTTCTTCACCCTGTCCTGACTCACATTTAGAAGTCATTGAATAGAAGCCAGAATACCCTAAGGGACACTACTCAATGCTTCTTTATGAGATGCTTCTGTTTGGCTGTGGAGCCACCAGAAATCTAACTATACTGATCCTGACCAAAGGTGAGAGCCTGGTGAGCTTCAATTGGTAAACATTGGCATCATGATCTCCTTGATAATGTTATTTCCCTCAGGTTCCAATATCTACTTTATAATTCAGAACTTTTTTCAGCATCAGAGGTCACTCTGAACCAGTCTCTACATTCAGCTGCCATTTTACAAGAGATATGGAGGAAAGAGAAAGGAAGGTGTAGACTATATTCTAAATATTAATTAGCAGAATCCAGATTTGAGAACCTCCATGGGCCACAGTGCCCACCACTGTTAACAGAGAGAGTTCAAGGAAAACACACACATGGTGGGGAACCTCCAAACCAAGACCCACACCAAGATGTACCAAGTGGTGCTTGGGTTGATGCAGTCTTTGAGCATGTGGGCCCGTGGGCTGGTTATTTTTGGAGAGAGGAGGGACTAGGGCTTGGATGCAGCCATGCAGGATGCTGGCAAAATGCTGTTCCTGACTTGGGTCTAGGGTGTTTCACACAATTTTCACTAAGTTACATCTTTTTTTCATGGTGGTCCCCTCCCCTGCTTGGTACTTATGTTGCTTTTCATTACTGTGACAAATATCTGAGGTAATCAACTTAGAAAGACAAAGGTATATTCTGGCTTGCTGTTTGCAGGCTTCAGTCCATGGTTGGTTGCCCTGTTACTCTTGGGTCTAAGGTAAAAACACATGTCACCCTGGGAGTGTATGGTGGCAAGTGACTCACTTCATGGTGGCTGGGAAGCAGAGAGAGAGAAATGGAGGGATGAGGGTTCCACAGTCTCCTGAAAGCAAACCCCTAAATATGGAGACTTCCCACTAGACTCCCAATCTTAAAGGTCCCACCATCTCCCAATAGCACCTCTGGCTGAGACTAAAGCTTTCCAACCTGGGCCTATAGGGGTCATCCAAGATTCAAACATTAGTAGTGGCAGTGCTTAATTTTAAAAAGAAAGGATTGGAAGTGTAGCCTCCACTGGTATTTTCCTACAGATAAGAGTCTACAGGTGGGAGAAATCAGGAGACCACCTAGGGTTATCCCAGCAACCAGGAGAGACCACAGCTTGACCAGGGAGGCCAGAGCAGTGGAGGCATGGAGTGGAGGCCAGGTTCTGGATGCACTGGAAGTAAGAACCAGCACAGTTGTGGACAACTGGATCTAGCATAAAGAAAGAGAAGATGGCACCGGGGTGTAGATCACAGGCAGAACACTTCCTGGCATGTGTGAGGCCATGGATTCCATCCCCAAAAGCACAAGAGAATTTTTAAAAAATAAAGAAATAGGAGACACAAGGTCAGGCCTGTGCTTCTCCTTCCTTTGTTGCAACCCAGGTGAACAGTGTGGCCAACCAGAAAATAACAAACTCTTTCACCTTAGGTTGGTATTGGTCACCGCTGGGGTGAAACAGCAATATGCAGGTAGATGTCATGGAAATCTGCTTTGTAGCAATGAGAGTCCCAGTTCTCCTGGCTTGCATTCTTGTCCCTGGAAGGTGCCTTTAACTTTGTTTATGTTCTCCCACTAGCTGAGGGTGCCTAGCCAGAGCCCAGCAAGTAATGCAGGCACAGCCAGCATTTAACTGGTCCAGGGGCACTATCAGTCTAGATCCCAGGAGAGTCCTGGTGTCCCCTGTGTCACCAGATCATCCACTAGGAAGGTGCTCTTGGCAGGAAGGCTACCTGCAGCTTCAGTTGCTACAGGGTAGGGCCTGGGGAGTCTGCAGCCACCTTCCATGGGAGTAGGGGAACTGATCCCAGTAACAAACACAGCTGTCTCCTCCCCCAACTCACATTGTTAGTTGATTGAGTGGCCCAGAAATCTGCTGCTTTGGGAACCACTGAATCCCAGTTATCTTATTTTTAAGAAATAGGGATTTCATTTTTTATGTATTTCCTCATTTAAATCTACATTCAGAGGCAAGGAAATGAGTAGCATGGATGGGGATCCACATCTTCCCTTGGCCTTTATCCCAGAACACTTGGCCCTGAGGTAGAAAATCTCCTGTCCTTCAGGAGCAGCTGTCCTGGTTTTCCCAGCTCCAACTAACATACTGTATGCACTCAATAAAAGTTAATTTTACATGAGTGAATGAAGGAGGAATCCAATAATATTTCTGAAGCATCCTTATAGTCAATATGTAGCCTGTGCCTCATGCTGCTTTTCTTACATAATCAGTCTTACTTGCAGGTCACTTAGCAGAATTCCTTATCTCACCACATTTTTAGAGTTGTAGATCATTTTGCATTCACTCACACAAGCATTTATACTGTACCCACTATTTGCCAACAACTGCTTCACAGCAGCTTACAATATGTAAACAAAAAAGAAAAATAATCACCTGCCTTGTATGTGTCATTCTGATGAAGGGAAGCAGACAGCAAATAATAAGTACAATAAATAATTCAGTAATTCAGAAAAAGTAGACCTATGGGGTTGGCAGAGTATCACAAGGGATCTGGTGCAGAGAGAGGGACTGACTATATCATCCTAACATCTCAGCACAGGAACACAAGTTCCAGAGTGTGTCTTGTATGTTTGCTGAAGGGCAACCATGACTTTGATTTTTACTTAATAGTGTGCCAAAATATATTAAATGAGAATACCAAAATCCTAAAAAAAAATACAAAAGTATTACTGAGCTTATAGAAAATAAAATAAAAATGAGAATGCCTAGTATACTCAGAAGTTATTGATGAGATTCATAAATAAGTTTTTGTTCAGTTTCTGTCTATAAAACTTCAGAGAATAAGAAAATATTTTAAATTGATAGCTAAATGATACATAAAATGCAAAATTTGTACATATTCATAGAGTACCATGTGATGTTTTGATACATCAAACATGGTACAATGTTCAAATCAGGTTAAAGACACCTACCTCCTCAAACATTTCCCCTTTGTTTATGGTGAAATCGTGTAGGCTCTTTTCTTCCAGCTAGTTGAAATATACCATATCTAACTGTTATCAATACTCACCACCCTACTGTGCAACAGCATTCCAGAAAATGTTTGCTGTTGCCTTTTATTTATTTGTTTGTTTGTTTGTCAATGAGCCTTCATTTTATTTATTTATTTAAATGTGGTTCTGAGATTTGAACACAGTGCCTCATACAAGCTAAGCAAGTGCTCTACCACTGAGCTACTCCAGCCCTGTTTGCTATTCTGCTTTGTTTATTTCTGAAGCACCAGGGACTGAATCCAGGGCCTTTCACACTGGGCAACTGCTCTACCATAAAGCTACATCCACAACCCACCAGAAAGCATTTCTGGAAGGAGTAAGAGAATGGTCAGAATCCTCCCCTGAAAGAAACAAATTTGGACTACAAACAAATTTGGATTACTTCCATTCTTTTTTCTACTTGGTCTCATGTCTTTTTAAATACAAAAGTCATGAATACTCTTTGTAAAAAATAAAAGAGCCATACTCTACATTTATAAAATATGTGTAAAGTCCTCAGAGAACTGAGAATATTTCTCTTATTTTGACTTTACAAGAGGATCAGTGAGTTAAAATATATATATATATATATATATATATATATATATATATATATATATATCCCATGTTTTTGAAATAAAATATATATATTTTATTTATATATATATTTTATTTCAAAAACATGGAAATGTACATCTCCTTAACAGATAGTCAGTACAATGCCCTGAAGGCAGAGAAATGAAGGTGTTTTCATTCTCTACTTTTTCTTTAAATGTTGATATTGAGTACCTTATATGTGTATACTTAAAATCTGATTAAATGAGAGGTATACAGTGATATTTTATAAACTAACCAGTGCATAGTACAATAGTTAACACCCAGTAAGCTAGATAGTAAGTACTAGTTTTTCCCTCCAAACTCATGGCAGAATAGAATTTGAAACCTAATTTGAATATCCAACTAATTACATGGGGATTGCCATTAGGAAAAATACACAGACCCCTGCCTGAGCTCATACACAGCCAAGATCAGCCTCCCTGACATGCACCGTATCCCAGGCAAGGGGAGGCCACGTTCCATCCTGCCACCTACAGAAAACCGCCAGACCTCCAGCTCTGCCCAGATCCAACTCCACGACCTGGAAGGAGATGGAGACCAAGCCCAGGGTAGCACAAGTCCATCCAGTCATCTTGAGACTGGCACCCCAGCTCAGGCTCTGCCCAGGACTGACTCTGCCCTCTGTCAGACAATAGCCCAAGATCAGCCCCAGCCCAGATTACTCTGGATGATAGCCTGGCCCATGGTAGGCCTGGGACCAACTGCCACAAACAGGCCTAGAGCAGAGCTCAGGCCAGATACAGGACCTCCTCTGCCCACAGGCAGTACCCTCCTGGAGCTCATACATGGCCCAGATCCACCTCGCTGACCTTTGGGAGAGCCCTGGCAAGTGGAGGCCCTTTTCCATCCTGTCACCACACAATTCCGCCAGAGTTCCAGCTCTTCCTAGGTCCAACTAGACAACCTGGCAGGAGACTGAGCCCCAGCCCAAGGGTAGCCCAAGTCCACCTACTCACCTTGAGACTGGCACCCCAGCTCAGGCTCCACCCAGGACTGACTCCACCCACTGTCAGACAGTGACCCAAGTTCAGCTGGAACCCAGATCAGCCTCAAAGACAGGTGCAGGAGCCTGGAACCAACTGCCACAAGCAGGCCTTGAGCAGAGCTCAGGCCAGTACAGGACCACCTGCACCCACAAGCAGACCCCTGCTGGAGCTCATATGTGATCCACATCCGTCACACTGACATGCTCAAGAGCCCAGGCAAGGGGAGGCCTGGTTCCATCCTGCCACCCACAGAACCTCGCCAGAACTTGAGTTCTGCTGAGATCTGCCTTGCTGGCCTCACTGGGAGACAGGGTAAGCCCAGCAGGGTAAACCCAGGTGGTTCCTGCCACCCGCAGACCCCCACAGAGCTCAGGCTGTGCCCAGATCCGCCTTACTGATGTGCACAAGAGTCCAGGCAAGGGTAGGCCTGGTTCCATCCCTCCACCCGCAGAACCCCTCCAGAGCTCCAACTCTGCCCAGATCTGGCTCTCCAACCTCAGGGTAGCCTGAGTTCATCTAGTCAACTGGAGACTGGTGCTGGAGCTCAGGCACCTCCCAGGACTACTTCCTCCCACCAGCAGCTCCCACCAGAGCTGAGATTTGGCCAGGACAAACTCTGTCTACTGGTAGATACTCACTGGCCTCAAAAACCTGAGCAAAAGCCAGAGCCCAGTGTAGGCCTGGGTCTTTCCCGCTACCGGCAGAAACCTGCTGGAGCTCGAGCTTTGCTCAGATCTGCCTTGCCGACCTGTCTGAGAGCCCATGCACAGGGTAGCTCCGGGTCCATACTGCCACTGTGAGACCCCCCACCAGCGCTCAGGCTTGGCCCAGGACTGCCTGTGCCCAACTGCAAACCCCACCAGGGATCAGGCTCGACCCAGGCTGCCTCTGCCCACTAGCAGCTCCCGCTGGAACTCAGGTGTGGTCCGGACCGACTCTTCCCACCACCAGACACCCCCTGGGGCTCAGACCAGAGCCAGACCAGCATGGACGACCTGAGTGGGAGTGGGAGCAAAGAGTAAGCCCAGGTACTTCCCATCACCTGCAGACCCCTGCCAGAGCTCAGGCTCCACCCACCTTGCTGGGCTGCATGGAAGCCCAGGCCCATACTGCCACCGTGAGACCCCCACCACTGCTCAAGTTCAACCCAGGACCCCCTCTGCCCACCGCCAGACACCCATTGGGGCTCAGCCCAGGCTCACTACAGCCTCGAAGATCTGAACAGGAGCCAGAGCGCAGGGTTAGCCTGGGTCCTTCCGGCCACTGGCAGACCCCCTCCAGAGCTCAGGATCAGCTCAGATCTGCCATGCCAATGTGCACAGGAATCCAGGCACAGGGTAGGCCTGAGTTCATCCCATCACCTTGCCACCGAATACCCCTACCAGAGCTCAGGCTCGGGCCAGGACCCACTCTGCCCACTGGCAGACCCACTCTGGAGCTCATCCAGGCTCAGATCTGCCTCACTGACCTCCACAGAAGCCAGAACCCAGGTTATGCTAGGTTACATCTCGCTAGCCAGCAGAACCATGCCAGATTTCGAGCTCTACCCACATAGGCCTTGCTCACATGCACAGGAATCAAGGCTCACCAGACCCCCCACTGGAGCTCAGGCTCAGCCCAGGACTGAATCTGTCCAGCAGCAAACTCCTCCAGAGCTTAGGCTCAGCCCAGATTAAACTGGAAGACTTGCATGGGAGATGAGCCCAGGGTAGCCAGGGTCCATCCAGTCACAGCAGACACCCTCCAGAGCTCAGGCTCTGCCCAGGACTGGCTCTGCTGACTGGCAGAACCTCTCCAGAGCTTAGGCTCAGCCCAGAACTGACTCCGCCCACTGGTAGACACCTGCCAGAGTTCAGCCCCAGCCCAGATTAGCCTTGCTGACAGGCATGGGAGCCTGCTCCAAGGTAGGTCTAGGTCCATCCTGTCACTGGCTGACTCCCACCAGAGCTAAGGATAGACCCAGGACTGCCTCTGTCCACAGGCAGACACCTTCTGGAGCTCAGGCTCAGCTCAGATCAGCCTAGTCCACCTGCCTGTGAGCCCAGGCAAGGGTAGGCAAAGTTCTATCCCGTCACTGTTCGATCACCACCAGAACTTAGACTTGGCCCAATACCACCTCCACCTATAGGCAGATCCCTGCCAGAGCTGGGGCCTGGACCAGGCTTGCCTTGATCACTCACAGACACCTGCTGGAGCTGAGGCTCAGACCAGATTATCCTAGTACACCTGAGGGAGTCCAGATCCTGGGTAGAACCAAGTTCATCCCACCACCTCCAGATCGCTGCTGGATTGTAAGCTTGGTTCAGGAGCAACTGGATAACTTGCATGGGAACCCTGTCAAGGGTAGGACTGGTTCCATCGGGCCACCTGAACATCTCCACTGGAGCTGAAGCTCTGCCTAGGAGGGAGGCCCCAGTGAAGGCTCTGATTCTACCACCAGCACCTGATGTCCTGGTCCTTATGCTCTGCCCAGAACTGCCTCCACATATAGGCAGACACCCTTGGGAACTCAGGATTGCCCCAATTCTGAGATGATGTCCTGCAGTGCAAGCCTGGGCACAGGATAGCCACAGGTCAATTCTGCCACTGGAAGACACCTGCTGGAGCTCAGGATTGGCCCAGATCCAGCTTTCAAATCTATAATACAACACAGGCTTAATATAGACCTGGGTCCATACTTCTATCTGCCCTGAACAGGCTGAGCCCAGGAGCCTGGCAACAGAGAAGGCCTAGATTCTATGCAGCATGACCACCTAATGCCCCATAGATCCTGTGGCTCAGTCAAGGACTGCCTCCACTCATCAGCAACTATCCTTGGGTGCTCAGGATAAGTCCAGATATCCCAGGACAACATGAGGAGGCATCCCAGAAAGAGGGTAGTCAAGGTCCATCCAGTCTAGAGCTGACCCCAAGTACGAGCTCAGACTTACCCCAGGAATGACTGTGACCACTGTCAGATGGCCTCCAGAGATCAGGTTCTGCACCACACTGCCTCCACCTACTGGAAGACAACTGCCAGAGTTTGGCCCCAGGCCAGGTCAGGATGGCTGCCATGCTTGGGGGCCTGGCTGAATGTAGGCCTGGCTCCTCCTTGACACCAGCCTACCCAGACCAGAGCTCAGGGCAGACCCATGATGGTGTCTGCCCAAAGAGAAACACCTTCCAGAGCTCAGGCTCCAGCCTGATTGGCCAAGGCCAGCTTCATGGGAGCCTGGGCAAGGGTAAGCACAGTTCCATCCAGCCACCATTGGACCCCTGTAGAAGTCAGGCCCAGGCCTGATTCTCCCACTGAACTTCACTCACGCCCAGCAAGAGGGTAGTCACAGGTCCATCTAGCCTCGGGATGACCCCTGAAGGTGCTCAGACTCAGCCCAGGAATGACTCCACCCACTGTCAGATGCCCTCCACAGCTCAGGTTCAGCCCGGCATAGACTCCGCCTACTGGAAGACACCTGCCAGACCTCAGCCCCAGCCCAGGTCAGCTTTGCTTACAGGTATGGGAGCCTGACCCCAGGTAAGCCTGACTGCATCTGGCAACCAGCTGGCCCCCACCAGAGCTCAGGTCAGATCAAGGACCCCCTCTGCCCACAGGCATACACCTTCCAGAGCTCAGGCTATTCCCTCATCAGCCAAGGTCACCTGTGCAAGTGCCTGGACAAGGGAAAGCAAAGTTTCATCCTAGAACCCTCATACCCCTACAGAGGTCAGGCCCTGTCTTGGTCTGCCCTGCGAAACTGCACACCAGCCCATTCTCAGGGTAAGCTTGGGTCCATCCCACCACTGGCTGACCTACACCAGAGCTCAGGCTCTGCCCTGGTCAGCCTATTCTACCTGTTTGGGAGCCTTTACCTAAAGTAGGCCTTGGTCCACTCCGCCACCTGCTGACTTCCACTACAGCTGAGACTCCCCCCAGATTGACCTCACCTGAAGTTCAAGAAAGCCCAGCACAGGGTAGGCTCCAATTCATCCTGCCCCCGCCAGATTTCCTCTGTGCTTAAGCACTGCTCAGGCCCACCTCGCCCACCTGCATGGCAACCTTGGACAGGGGAAACCCAGTTCCACCCCGCCACAGGCTTATCCATGCTGCAACTGAAGCTCTGCTCAGGAGCAGGGCTCCAGGGAAGGCCCAGGTTCAACCCACCATCTGCTGAAGTCTGTAGGGACTTAGGCTCAGCCCAGGACTGCCTCCACTCATCAGAAGACAACCTTGGGAGCTCAGGATCCATCCAGATCTACCACAAGGACCTGGGGCTGTAGCCCAGGCACAGGATAGCCACAGGTCCATCCGGCCACTTGCAGAGGGCTGCAGGAGCTCAGGCTTGGCCCAGATCTGTCTTGCCAACCTGGTATGGAGAGGAGGCCCAGTAGAGGCAGGGGTTTCCCCTGCCACTGAAGAACCCAGCCTGAGTCCAGCTTCAGCCAAAGACCACTTCTGTCCAGGGGCAGACACCTGCTTGCGACTTGGAAAATTTTGTACAGGGAATGTAAATTGAGATGAAGAACCAGAATTCTCAAGCTGGCTAAGTGCTCTCTGAAAGAGGCAAAAGTGTTGCCAATTACAGAAAAACAACATATGGGGGATATTCCTGTTGGTGTCTGCACAGCTCAGAAGACCTTAATCACAAACCCAGCTCCAACAAGTCAATTAGGAGAAACAAACAGCCAATAAAAATGGGAAAACACAATATTGGCTGTTTATAAAAGAGGAGATCCCAAAATTTGAGAAGCCTTTCAACATCACAGTCTAGTAACCCAAAGGAAACAGAACATACATGTGTTTTTCTCTATCGATTACAAAGAACAAAAAGAGTGAAAAAAATCAAATGTTGACAGTGTTAGAAAATGGAAATGTCATAACCTCCACTCGATCTTGGGTCTACCCTCATCAGCTTGTTCCACCTCATTGGGAGCCCATACCGAGGGTTGGCCTTGGTCCATCCCACCACCTGCTGACTTCCACTGGGGCTGAGACTCTGCCCAGATTCACCTTGCCTGAAGTGCAAGGGAGCCCAGGCAAAGGTAAGCCCCGAGTTCATTCTGCCCCCACCAGATTTCCTCTTTAGCTGAGGCAATGAACAGGACCACCTCACCCACCTGGGTGGCAACCATGCCAAGGGGACACCCAGTTTCTTCCTGCAATAGGTGGACCCCTACTGCAACTGAAGCTCTGCCCAGAAGTTGGGGCCCAGGGAAGACCCAGGTTCTCCACACCACCAGCTGAAGTCGGTAGGGCCTTATGCTCAGCCTGGACTACGTCCATTGATCAGCAGACAACCTTGGGAGCTCGGCATCTGTCCACATATGCCACAAGGACCTGGGGCTCTAGCCCAGGCATAGGATACCCAAAGGTTGGTCTGGCCTCGTGCAAAGGGCTACAGGAGCTCAGATTTGGCCCAGATCCACCTTGCCAACCTGCCATGGAGCCAGAGCCCAGTAGAGGCCTGGGTTCCCCCTGCCACTGAGGAACCCAGCCTGAGTCCAGGCTCTGCCCAGGAACACTTCTGTCCAGGGGCAGACAACCTCTGGGGCATGGAAAACTTTGAACTGGGATTGCAAATTGAGATGAAGAACCAGAATTCTCAAGCTGGCTAAGAGCTCTCGGAGAGAGGCAAAACTGTTACCAGTTGCTGGAAAAAGAGGATTTGGGGGATGTTCCTGTGCATGTCTGCACAACTCAGCAGAACTTAATCACAGACCCAGCTCCAACAAGTCAATTAGGAGAAACAAAGAGCCGATAAAAATGGGAAAACACAATATCGGCTCTTTATAAAAGAGGAGATATCAAAATTTGAGATGCCATTCAGTGTCACAATCTAGTAACCCTAAGGTAAAAGAAAGCACATGTGTGGTTTTCTCAATCAATTACAAAGAATAAAAAGAGTAAGAAAAATCAAATGTTGACAGTGTTGGAAAATGGGATTGTCATGCTCTGATAAATGCAATACAAAAATTGTCATAACTCACTTGCAAAGAAATTTCCAAAAATAGGCCAAAATTTAAAGTGCATGCCTAGGTTAAGCCCAAGAATTTCAATTGAAATAAGTTATTTATTGTTATTGTGGCAATTTTTAAACTTTTTCCCTGAAGGTGTCCATTGTAATCATTTCACATGCATATTCAAAATATATTCTCACTAGTTTTGTTGTTGTTGTTGTTGTTGTTTCAGTGGAAGTGTAGTTGGACACAATGCCTTTATTTTACTTATTCATTTTTATATGGTGCTCAGGATCAAACCCAGGGCCTCTCCCATGCTTGGTGAGCACTCAACCCCTGAGCTACAACCCCAGCCGCTCTAGTGTTTTATTTCTTAAAAAAACAATTTTACATATCTGTATACATATTCCTAATAATTATATCTCAGACACGTTGTTTGAAAAGTTACCACGGGGGGCTGGGACTGTAGCTCAGCCACAGAACACTTGCCTGGCATGTCCGAGGCACTTCATTCCATTCTCAGCACCATTTATAAATAAATACAATAAAGATCTACCAACAAGTAAGAAAAAAAAAACATTAAAAAATTATAGACGGTGCTTGAAAAAAAAAGTAACATGGCTTAAGTTGTACATGTTCATGATAGGAGACAATTAACATTTTAACTTTTTAAAAAGGTGTATGGTTCTATAGCACCAAAGAAAATCACATTATTAAGCAGCCATCACCACCATTTGTCCATCCCCAGGACTTTTCCTACTCACCCATTCAACCTTTCCTCATTAAATACTATCTTGCAACTTGTCCCTCTTGCTAATCCCAGTAATCCTTGTTCTACTACCTGTGTGTAAGAATTTGATAATTTCAAAGATTTATTTAAACACCAGAAAAGTACAAGAGCAATGTGTGCTGGGATATGTTTGTACATGTACACACACACCTACACCTCCATATACATAGAAAACATGCATTTAACCAAGTTTGCCTTCTTGCTTTCTACATTTATGTTTAGAAATCCTCCTATATTGTGTAAACCTTCATTTATTTTGTTCCTGGCCTTTGATAATTTACACATTTAATGTATCAGAGCCTCTGGAGGTGATGTTGATGTCCATAGTGAGGTAGGGATTAAATTTCATGTTCTGACCTACATAATTAGGCATCTTCAAAAGGGTCCCCAGGACCTTTTACTGAATAATTGGTCTTTCTCCAAATCATGGAAATGTGACCTTTGTGACATTATAAATTGTTTTATCTATGCAAGTGTTTCCTGTAATCTCTTTGCAGTTCTGTCACTCTGTTCCCACACTTCAGATATTACAATTCTCTATGTGAAGAGACCTCTTGGTGCTAAATCCATGACTTATTGCATTTTACCAAAATGATACTTTTGTGTTGGGCATGATGGCTTATGACTCAACCCAGGAATGACTCCGCCCCCTTTCAAATGCACACTAGAGCTTTGCCCCACATTTACTCTTCCTCCTGGAAGACACCTTCCAGAATTCAGCCCCAGGCCATTGCACTGGCTGCCATGCTCAGGAGGCTGGCTGAATGTAGGCCTGGCTTTCCTTGCCTTCCCACATCAGAGCTCTTCCAGACCCAGGTGGGCCTTGCCCACAGGGGAACACCTTCCAGATCTCAGACTCCAGTCTTATTGGCCAAGGCCAGCTGCAGGGGAGCCTAGGCAAGGATAAGCACAGTTCCATCCAGCCACCATTGCACCCCTGCGGACGTCAGGCCCAGGCCTGATTCTCCTGCTGTACTGCATGTGTGTCCAGGGAGAGGGTAATCACAGGTTCATCTAGCCTCGGGCTCACCCCTGCAGATTCTCAGACTCAGCCCAGGAATGACTCTGCCCACTGTCAGATGCCTTCCACAGCTCAGGTTCAGCCTGGCAGGGACTCTGCCTACTGGAAGACACCTTCCAGAGATCAGCCCCAGCCCAGGTCAGCCTTGCTTACAGGCATGGGATCCTGGCCCCAGGTAAGCCTGGATGCATCTGCCACCACCGACCCTCACCAGAGCTCAGGCCACACCCTGGACCGCCTTTGCCCACAGGCCTACACCTTCTGGTGCTCAGGCAAGTCCCAAATTAGCCAAGGCCAACTGCACGGGAGTCTGGGCCAGGGTAAGCAAAGTTCCATCCCTCCATCCGCACACCCTGCAGAGGTCAGGCCCTGGCCTGCTCTGCCCTGCGGAACTGCAAACTAGCCCATTCTCAGAGTAAGCCTGGTTTCATTCCACCACTGGCTGACCTCCACCGGAGTTCGGGTCTTCCTAATAAGCCTATTCCACCTCCTTGGGAGCCCTTTCCTAGGGTAGGCCTTGGTCCATCTGGCCATATGCTGACTTCCTCTATGGCTGAGTCTCTGCCCAGATTCCCCTTGTCTGAATTGCAAGGGAGCCTGGGCACAGGTAGGCCTCAGTTCATCATGCCCTCGCCAGTTTTCCTCTGTAGGTGAGGCACTGAACAGGACCACCTCACCCACTTGCATGGCAACCTTGCTCAGGGGACACCCAGTTACTTCCCGCAACAGGCCGACCCTTGCTGCAGCTGAAGCTCTGTTAAGGAGCTGAGGCCCAGGGAATGCCCAGGTTCTACCTTCCATCTGCTGAAGGCTTTGGGGCCTTTGACTCAGCCCAGGACTGCCTCCACTCATCAGCAGATAACCTTGGGAGCTCAGGATCTGTCCAGATGTTCCACAAGGACCTGGGCCTCTAGCCTGGGCACATGACAGCCACAGGTAGTACTGCCACCTGGGATGGGCTTCAGGAGGTGAGACTTGGCCCAGATCCACCTTGCCAACCTGCCATGGAGCCAGAGCCCAGTAGAGGCCAGGGTTACCCCTGCCACCAGAGGACTCCAGCCTGAGTCCAGGCACTGCCCAGGACCACTTCTGTCCAGGGGCAGACAACCTCTGGAGCATGTAAAACTTTGGACTGGGATTGTAAATTGAGATGAAGAACTGACTAAGGGCTTGAGGCAAAACTGTTACCAGTTGCTGGAAAAAGAGTATTTGGAGGATGTTCCTGTGCATGTCTGAATAGCTCACCAGAGGTTAATCACAGACACAGCTCCAACAAGTCAATTAGGAGAAACAAAGATCCGATAAAAATAGGAAAACACAATATCGGCTCTTTGTAAAAGAGGAGATATCAAAATTTGAGATGCCTTTCCATGTTACAATCTAGTAACCCAAAGGTACAGAAAGAACATTTGTGTTTTTTTCCTATCAATTACAAAGAATAAAAAGAGTGAGAAAAATCTAATGTTGACAGAGTTTGAAAATGGAATTGAGAAGTCCTGACTCAGTAAAAGCTCTTTCCCCTGCACCAGACTTGGAGGGGTATAGTTCTTGCTAAAGGTCAGCTGAGGAACACTGGCATCTGCAGGGGATCCAAGGCCCTTGGAAGGTTTTAATGTAAAATGTTTGGCTTTCCCAAGGGCAGTATCATGTCACACTGACAAGCCCAGGAGTGAATTGATATGCACCTAGAAAGAGCAGCAAACGATTTCTTTTTCTCCCCTCAACCATTTCCTTTTTTTTTCTGATAAAATCATGTAAAGGCACTCCCCAGTGCACATATCAAATTCCACTGCCTTTTATTATTTCCTTACTAGGGCTTAATTTATCATTTCCTGGCTTCTCAGGCTCAATCACTTTTTTTTTCTGTTGGTGATGGGGGTCAAATGGTCGGGTAATGTTTCCCAGCCCAGTGTCTGTTTGGGTAGCATTATGGACTAGGCCATGCATGCTCACACCTCAAACCATGCATGCTGTTTCCTCAGCATGGAATGTCTTTCCATGGTTCCATTCACTACCAAATGATATCATGTTGATCTGTTAGGTTTCAAAGTAAAATTAATTTCCTAAATTTCTTTCGGATTTCCCCCCAACCATAACTATTCACCCTCTCCTCTATGGTCCTCCACACCTGCTTTCTCTCTCTCTTGTGGCCTTTATAATTGTCTAACTCTTCTTGTAGTTGGGGTAGGTACATTTCATTTGTTATTTGGGGGCTGAACATTGATATTATCATTACTAGGTTTTAAATGCTTTGGAACAAGTACTCTGTTATTCATCATTGTACATTCAGCATAGTTGGCTTTTCAATGGGATAACTCAACAGAATTAGTAAATCCAGAGTGGCAGGCCTGTAGGAGGTTTCAAGGTTACCATGTTCCATTACCTAAATTTTCAGAAGAACCCAGGTCTCTTAAACTGAGCTCTGTCCACTATACCATGCAAAATAAATTCAAAATAAATCCGGCTTAATGGGGAGACTGGGAGTACTGAGCCATAATGGCAACTTGGGAAGGCCCTAAGCAAAAAGTCAGAAACTCATGATGCTCTTATTGGTAAGAACTTCACTATTTTCTGGGAATCTGGAGACCTGACACTTTTAAATATCACTTGAAGGCAAGCTCTTGGGGAGCAAGGCTTACATTCTTATTTCTTTCTATAGAACTCAAAGCATCATTAAATGTCCAAGTGGCTCAGATTAAAGTAAGTTTCTAGACACTTGAAAGCTCCACAAAGCCAGCCCTGCAAGGCCAGCCTGAGATACATCCAGAACCCCACTGTGTTTTTCTTTCACAAAATTTTAAAACCAGTTTGTCACTTGGTGGTGGTACTAAGGGGTCAATTCAGAAGATGGAGTTGACCAAAACAGCAAAATCGCCCTTCTTTCCCACATATCATAATCTAGGTCTTAATTCACTATTGTGGTCATGCAAAATGCAGGCAGATTTTCCTTTTGAGTCCACAAAACAATCATGGGCTGCACACCATGATGAACACACTGTCTAAAATTCAGGTGCAGGAACATGGTCCATGTCAGAAACCTTTCCACTTTTTAGCCATCATGAAGTTTGGAGATATAGAATGAAAACTAAGGACCCTCTCAGGAAGGAGGTTCACAAGTAATAAGATGTGAAAATGGGACTCTGTCTAGGTCTGACTACCTTTGGATGCTAAGGGCAAAATAGGTATATTCAAGTGCCTCCCACCTTCAGCTGGGCCACCAATACAGGGGGTGTGTTTAGGGGCTCAGGGTTCAGAGATCTTACTTCGTAGACTCCATTGCTCTGGGCCTGAGGTCGGCAGAAATCATGGCAGAAGAGTATGACACAAGAAAGCAGCTGGGGACATGGTACCAGGAAGCAGAGAGAGCTCCACTTACCAAAGACAAAATATAAACCCCCAAAGGTACATCCCCAGGGACCTGCCTCCTCCAGCCACACCCTACCTGCCTCCAGTTACCACCCAGTTAACCCCTATCAGGGGATTAATGCAGTGATTATGTTCATACAGTCATAACCCAATCCTGCCACTGCTAAGCTTTCCTGTATTGTTTCATGCATGAGCTTGGGGACACCTCACATCTAAACCATAACACTCTGGTCTTTATTCTTTATTACAAAGCTATGAAATAAAATCATATAGAATTGGTATACCTGCAGGTTCTGCGTGCAACTGTTCATCCAATTCACCACAGATTAAAAGTATTCTGGAAAAAAATTGTTCACACATATTTTTTCTTGCCATTCTCCCTCAAACAATACAGTGCAGCAGCTATTTACCCAGCATTCCCACTGTCTTAGGGGTCAGAAGCAAGCTAGCTGTCATTTAGGTACAGGAGAACGTAAGTAAGTTATGCACATGCAGTTATATAAGGGGCTTGAATAGCCATGGATGTGCACATCCCCAGTGGTCCTCCCTGGACTCTGTCCTCCATCAATACTGAAGGTCAGCTGACTATCCCTAGGGTCTTTCTTGGACCATATACTCAATAGACACTGAGGAACTGCTGACTATTTTTTCCTCATAGAGTTTCAAGGAAACACAGCTGGGGAGGCAGTGGTGCTGGTTCTATGCTTCTCCCTCAGTCTCCAGCTCCTTCTTTGCAACAGAGAAATCTAAGCAGAACATGCTGGAAGAATGGAAAATGAAGGCTCAATCTAGGTTTGCAGGTTTTCACTGGGTTCCATCTACTCTACGCTTGTTAAGTGGAAAAGACCTTCTGATTTTGGTAACAACTTACCTAATCATGCTACCTTCCATTCTGTCCTGTGAAGAATACTGATTAATTACACGTTTGTTGTATTCATGCTTTGAACTAAGTTGAGATGAAGGAATGTTTACATGGACACAAAGATTGCAAATGTGAACAATCACTCCAAAAAACCAGGGTTAGAAGTCCTTTGTTTTGTGCAAGAATGATGGTTAATTGGAGCCTTGTTTTGCAAATAATGCTCACCAGGAAGATACGGAAGGGACCAACACAAAAACCACCAAATGAGGTTTACATTCCCATGTGACTTCTTTTCTATGCACCTTTCCAGTTTTGTTCTCTAATACTACCCTATTTCCCTCACTAAAGTTACTTCTTATTCATTGAACAGAATATAGGTCCTAAAATTAAGTCCCGATATTATATGTGAACTTGACATCTGAATAATTGAAAAGGACTCAAAATACTTAACCTTAAGACCCCCTTCCATCCTGTCCCTGCAGTCTCCTGGCCAGGCATCTGCTGTCATTCTCAGGCAGCCTCTACAGAAGTTGCATCATCCAGGGGGAACAGAGTCACCTGGCCCTGTACACACCAGGAGGCTGCCTCCCATGGCCCCTGCTGGAAGGTCTGCATCCTCTCCTGTGAGTCATCCCCATAATGAGTCACCTGCAACAAGAACAACCTCTGTAGCATGTTAGTATCCTGTAAACACCTCTAGCCTAAGGACAGGTGGTCACAAACTGCTGTGGGCTCTTTTTTGTGGTACCCAGTGCTGAGTACTTAGTTCTCCTCATAACCTTTCCTCCAACAGGTGAATAGGAGGGCATTTCATAAAGAAAGTCTGGGGGACTTGGAGAATGTGTTGTTGCTTGTTCAAGGAGGTCATAGAACCTGAGGCATACCAAAGAGACACCCTGTCTTACATAGAAATTAACACTATTCAAGGTCCACATCACCCACCAGTCCTTTGTGTTGACTGTAATTGAGATTTGCAGATCCTGCCTTCTCAGGATGTCGGGCTGCTCTGAGTCTGTGTGTTACCATATATTTCCGTGTAGCAGAGATCCCCAACACTTTGTTAGGTATGTAAAAAATCACACACTTATCTTGGGTTTCATGGCTCAGAAATCCAGCCATTGCTGAGCTCTCTGCTCCATGGTCTCTCATGAGGCTGCAGTGACAGTCCCAGCCCTGGGCTTCTCACAGGACTGCAGTGAAGATAAAAGCCAGGCTCCAGTATTCCTGATCCAGAGGCCCATTCAGTGGTTGCTGGAAACACTCAGTACCCTGCAGAGTGTTGGTCTGAGGCCCAGGGTATTTGCTGTGCTTGGTCAAATCTTCCTTCAGACCCTGGTGGGGTTGCTTTCCCCATGAGATCAGTGTGAGAAGGACAGAGGGTGCTGTGGAGCAGGGCAGTCAAAGGGTGATTGTGCAGCATGGCTATGGAGCTTTTCTTGGCCTCTCTGTGAAGCATTCTCTCCTTATGGATATAGGCAGGACCTCTTCTGAAATGAGGATCTTATGATCTACTACCAGACAAAGGAATTCAGAGCATTTCTTCATGGCCAGCTTCAAGATACAGAGTAGGCTTTGTGTCTTGATTGGGAGAAGGGGCTCTGGTTCCATAACTGCCTTGAAGAAAAGGAATTCTAGTTTCTAGGGATTTCCTGAGGGGTTGGGTGGGGGCAGGAGGATAGAGGGTAAAGCATCTGAGGCTTCTTCTGTTCCCAAAGTGTCAGGCTTCAGGGTACCATTTTCAGAGTCCCAACAGTGTGAATGTCAAGAGACAGGATCTTGGGAATTTCTGTCAAGAGCTGTCCACGCCCCTGGGCTTGATAAATAGATAGGCACAGTAAGGCCTGTCTAATTATCAAGCCCAGGGTGGCCATTCATCCATCAAAGATGATGCTTCTTATTCCAAAGGGAAGGCCTCTTGCTGGGAGGCAGTGCCCCCCAATACCCTACTCCAGACTCTCCCTGGGGGCCCACACAGCAGACCTTGCCCATGGTAAGAGCAACAGTGACAGGGTCCATCTCAGCTTCCCACACTTGCTTGCTCCTCTTCTCCATCTTGATCATCCTACCCATCTTGGAGGCCATGTAGTGAACATGCAAAAACCACCAGCAGATGGGCCTGAACCTCTGTACCTACTGTTCAGAAGAGAACCAACCAATGCCCTGGAATAAGCTTGTGAGACCTATTGAAGTGAGAACACAACTCAGTAATGGTTACACTGCATATGCTCAGGAGTTTGTTTTAACAGCCATCATTGTGATAAATGACATGTGCATGCATCTGTGCATGCACACACATGTGCAACACACATACACACCCCACAAAGACATTCCTATATTCTGCACAACAGTTAAGTTTATCAGTTCATAGACTGTTATCCATCCCTTCCCCCAACAAATATTTCCATTATTCTATCTGAGCATGGGCAAGGCATTTTCTAGGAGCTGTGGATAAACTAGAGCATGAGACACACTCTTTCCTGATCTAGAAATTGTAGTGTGAAAGACACATATAGTGTGTAGCTTTTGGGAACATGCATCAAGTCCTTTGACCCTCAGGATGTTTCTGGAAGCAGTCATGGGCCCCTCCATTTATTTCCAGGCATGATCCCTAAGGGCCAGGAGGTCAGCACACATGGCCCACAAAGTGCTAAGAGGAGACTGCGGTGGGTCTGAAGCTGCTGCTGCCCTCCCTGCCCACCCACATGCCTCAAGGCACAGGAGGCACTGCACATCCCACACAGAGTCCAGAACCTCCCACCCTGAGGGAGAAGAGTTAGGCCCCCTGAACCTTAGCTCTACCTTTTATCTATTCTGGTTTTGCAGTTGCTCCTCTTTCTCACTTCTTCAGAGTCATTTCATGTTCCTGAACTACCTGGTGAGACCCTGTATATTGCCCACAGCCAGCACAGATGATTAATTATTCAGTCACACAGGGAAATTTCTCAGGGAGTTAGAAATCAAACACAGACACACAATTTACCTTTAAACCAAGCTCTGGGATGGCTCCTCTTCCCTCTGCCTCAAGCTCCCTAAGCTGTGGAGTGAGGATCTCCACGAGAAGCTAGCAAGAGAGAATGAGCATGCTTTGGAGTGGGCTTTTATTGGGAAACTCTAAATTCTGGGGAAATCCCATCCAATGAAGGTCATGGTGGGCAGGGTTGCAAGGACAGGTAAGGTGATTGGGTCCCTGGGGTTATGGAGAGACACAACACTACACAAAGACACCATTACTTGAACCCTAAAAGGGCAGGATAGTCTAGCATCATGACTGCTGCCTGATGCCTCATCACCCAGCAGGGGAGATAACTCAGTCACATGAGAGATTGGTCTGCCACACCTGTAGATGTGAAATATATTTATTATATTAATTTATTTTTTTTCCAAATACTTTCTTCACCATAAATAGGGTTTCAAGTTTGTATCATTAAAGTCAAGGTGTGGATTGTAGGATCACTCCCATCATAATATTAAGAACATAAATGTTTTTTAAAACTAAAATGAGCAGAATTAGAAAGATTAGCCATGAAATTCCTTCTCAAAATATGAAAGAGAAAGAAATGCTGTTCTGGATAGAAATAGAGTGCCAGCACTTACATGGGTGCTTCAAGAGAATCTCCCACGTGAGAACATCTGCACAGGCCAACTTATCAGAGAGAAGCAAGTGGGCTCTAGATTTGGAGAGATTTACATGATGCCACCACATGGCAGGATGGTGCTCACAAAATTTCAAAAGAACATAGGTAAGAAGTTCAAGAAAACAGAATCTCAGAGAGAAGTGGCTATGGCTTGGTCCAGAGACTGTGGCCCCTGGAAGGGCCACATAGCAGAATTCAGGAAAGGACCTGACTTGGGATGTCTCAGGAATAGGCATCCCACAATTCCCAGAACACAGGGTTGTAGGAGGAGGAAGTACCTTTCCTTATAAGATCAAGCCATGAACACACCACGGGAACACCATCATTCTGCACATGTACAAGAACAGGGTCCTAATTAGAAGAAGACACAATCCATGTTTGTGAAATTCTATCAAAATGGATTCTATTGTCATGTATGACTAAAAAGAATGAAGGAAGAGGAAGAGGATGAAGAAGAGGAGAGGAAAAAGGGAGGAAGGAGGAGAAAGAGGCAAGAGAATGAGGAGAAGGAAGAGGCAGGAGGAGGAGGAAGAGGAGGAGGAGGAGGGGGAGGAAGAGGAGAAGGAGAATATTCAGAAGAAGAGATGGAGATTCATTGGATAAGATGGACCAATCTGCAATAGAATGACTAAAATCCATCTTTTTCAAAACCTCCCTAGAAGCCAGAACAGACTTACTGTGCCTGTGGATTCACCCTCATGCACTTGGGTAAAACAAAAACAGGAGGCCTGTAAGCCCTCAGAACATATTTTTATTCCTATGGACCCATCAGTAAGTACAAATCACTTGATTATTCTCCAGCTTGGTAGGAGATGTGTATCACAGAGCCTCAGTGAGCAAGAGCTTTCTCTGAAGCTCCACACTCTGTCCAGCCTGGCTGGACCTGCTGGATGTCTGAAAGGCAAGCGCTGGTCCTCTCCAGCAATCACCACTCCTCACCTGTGTAACTCAGCACTAGGGGTGCCACTGGTGCAAATGAGGGACAGATTTTTAATTTTCATTAATTTGCATTTAAAGGGCCACAGGTGGCTGCAACTACTCAGGCACATGAGAAGTCACTTTCTCAGGCACTGGTTCAGAGTTTGCTTCTGCCTTCCCCTGGAAGCTACTTGCAAAGTTGAGGCACCTTCCCAACAGAATCCATGAGCATAGAGAGTAGATGCTAACATAAGAAAGCTTTGTGTTGGGATGTATGGAAACATAGCGATTATTCCAGAATTCTAAAATCAACTTGATTTTTTTTTTAAAAATGCAACTTGGTACTGATATTTTTGCCACTTTTCTCCACAATATACAGATTCCTCACTTCCAAAATATAAAATGCCCTCCTAACATTGAAACAGTAGTTCCTGCCCACTACACTGTTTCCTTGTAGCTCAGTTATCTTTATGCAACAACTACTATGTTTCTGGTTTAAAGCTGGCCTGAGATGTTTAAAGATGTATGAACTCTGGTCTGCACCCTTGCAGAAATCACAGGCAAGCTACAGAGACACCAGCCAGTGGTACAGAAGACCAGGAAATTTCATACTCTACTCTAGCAAGTTACCTAGAGAGAATTCCTTCACCTTTTAATATTATTGAGAATAAGATGCATCATGCATTTGATGGGGTCTCCAAATTGCAATTGGCATCATTCTTTCTCACTGGTGCAAAGTAATAGTGGTATGTAGCTTTGTCAGACACCTATTCCTCACCACTCACCCCTCATGACCATAATTTCTCAGCTTCTGTAATTTCACATTTTTAGATTGCTCAGATAAGTGAGATCATGTCGTATATCTCCTCATCTGGCTTATGGAATTCAGCACAATGTCCTCTAGGTGCATCCAAGTTGTTGAAAGTGCCAGCATTTCCTACCTTTTCAGGTTGAATAATATTTCACTATACACTTGCTAATTTGCTTATCCATTTATCCACAGGACATTAAAATGGATTCTGTCCCTTGGCTATTTTGAAGAGTGTTGCAAGCAAACCCATTAGTACAGACATCTCTTCCGCATGCTGATTTCATTTCTTTTAAATATACACAGAAGAGGGCTTTCTGGGCCATATGGTCATTCTATTTATATTCTTCAAAGAAACCTCCATACTGCTCTCCATGGTGTCTTCACTTGCACATTTGCAAGTCCTCAGTGAGTGATGCTTCAAGGAAATCAATGAGGGAGCAGGCTGAGGAGTCAGCCATATGCTTCCAACCACAGGATTTGTTAAGTGAATGGGCATGCAACCTTGGAGTCTACAGAAAATAAGCTCAGTGGCCTTGAAGAGTGGCACTGCCATGCATAAATCTTACGGAAGGTGAAGCTTATGGCAGAAGCACATGGCACACGTGCTTCAGGAGACATCAGGCTGGAGGTCTGGTGCTGGTCTGCCCATCCATCTGAGGGTCTGTCAGTAGTGAGGCTTCACTTAGTTCCTGTTCTCCCCAGTGCTATCAGTCTTAAGCCCTGAAATGGTTTTCTGGTGACATCTTAAAAATCTGCTGTAAGCTAAACATAGCACCTTCTCCTCCCACCCACTGCTTCCCATGCTGGCAATGCCAGCCTCCCCTGTGTCCACTGGACCTGCTGGCTGCCTTGCAGCCAACTTCTGCAGACCAATTCCTAAAAGGGATTTAGTTCAGAAAACCCAAGCAGGCCCCTCCACTTCCACTAAGGATGCAGTTACAATGCATCCAGGGCTTGATGACTCCCTGAGAAAAGTTTTTTTTTTCTAGATATAAACCCAAAGGGATGTGAGGCTGTAGCTGCCTCCAGGAGGGAATAGGCTGTCTGATAATGGGACACACACAGCAGAAGACAAGAAATGAAAGTTTCTTCAGCTAGGGGCTGGGTTGTGGCTCACAGGTAGAGCACTCACCTATCATGTGTGAGACTGGGTTTGATCCTCAGCACCACATAAAAATGGGGTAAGGATATTATGTCCACCTAGAACTAAAAAGTAAATTTTAAAAAAAAGACAGTTAAGATAAGCTATACCCTGATGAACCCCTGGATGCTACTGGACCTGCAGTCCACTCTTCCCCTGAATACTTCAACTATACAGTGTTATTCTTTGTTGTTTGTTTAAACCTGTTTTAATTGTTATCTTCCTTTTGCAAATCACAGAGAATCCAAACTGATACATTTCATAGACGCAGGACCATTTATATTGCAATTTTTGTTTTTCTACTATGTAGAATAGCATCTCTCTTCCTGAAAAAAAAAGAAGGAAAGAAGGGTTGAGGGAGGGAAGAAGGAAGGAAACAGGGAGGAAGAAGAAGGGAGAGTGAGTATTGGATGGAAGGCTTAGCTGAGCACTCAGCCTAAGAAAAGAAGGGCAGACATGAATGGTCTCACTGTCTCCACAAAGAATGGCCACCTGCGCTCAAGGTGGGATCAGTCATGAAATACAGTGGGTGATTAGGCTTATCTATCTCTCCCATGGCACTCTATTTAAATAACCACCTTTTAAAATTTTACTATCTTGAAAGATAGTAATTTAAGTCACTTTAATTTAATTGCCTCAAGCAATTCCTTCAAAGACATTTGATTCCCTGATGGCGCAGCATGGCCTTAGCTGTGACAGTTCCTCTTGGCAGAGGTGTGAGCATTCACAGAGGTGCTGAGTGTGATGCTCATGCCTGGAGCTCAGTGCACAGGACCAATGGGTCAGGACACAGCATTTGGACAGGTCTGGGTGGTCCATAGGGATGGCTGGGAAAACACCCCTCAGGAGCGTACCTGGCTTCCTTCTCTGTGATCTTATAGTGGAGACGTGAGGGAGAGGTGAACATAAAGGGAGAGCGTGTGGACCAGAGGAAGCAGCCTACAGGCATAAACTGAGTCCCAGAAACTTCCCTCTTATGGAAATGGCACTCCTGCACACTTCTCTCTAGGTCGCCCTCCACACTAATCAGTGATTTATTAATGAAATTAGTAGAAACCAATCAGGCCTGGCTGCACACACAGAGAAGACTTGAACAGCCACAGCTACCCACAGTGGTTACAACAAGAAAATCTAGGAAAGCCCTGGGCCATCAGTCCTGGATCACCAGTGCTAACAAGTCTTGTGGCTTCTCAGGAACACTGCCAGTGTCAGGAGCTGGGCCAAGGCTTGTGCCTAGAGCAGCCCCACTGGTCAGCAAGTCATTTGTCACTCCAGCCACTCAGCCTTGGCTTCTTCTGCTGCAAGAGGACTCACACCTGGTCCTACCAGATGCTGAGGTCCCAAGGGCACTGGCTTGGGGCCGGGAAAGACATTTCTCATGTAGACAGTCCACAGTAACCCAAGTTAGTGACTGTGTAGTAGATTTATTTGTTTGAGTCTTTTCTGATTTATTTTTGAAACTCCTGGCTAGAGAGGGGCAGTTTCTCTTCTTCAGCCACCAGTTATGTCCACACCCCCAGGCACTTCTGTTATGGTCTCTCATGGGACTTCCAGGGCAAGAGACCCTGGCACCCTGGACAGCCCTTATCCATGTCCAAGAGTCCTACCATTCCACAGGGAGCTTTCAGATTCAGCTAATTCCACTCCACTGTGCATATATAGGCTGCCCCTAGCACCCCAGATTGCTATGTCTCAGCCCATGAGTGCAGCCCCGTGTGTCTCTGCTTGGCACTTTCTCCCTTTGAGGCTCTAAGTCACAGTTATTTCCATCTTCCCAGATGTTCCTGTGTTTTGTCATGTCCTATCATTCCAAGGACCATGGAATCTTGCAAAATAACTGCCAGCATTCCAGCAGACTTGAACAGCCACAGCTACCCACACCTGCTTAGCAGGCCTCTTCTTTGTTCTGATCCCCACATTTTTGTGTTCCTTGTGTGGCATCATATAGCTTCATGGTTGCTCCCAACTCAGATACCCCTGGATTCAAGGCCTCATGCCAACCCTCTTAGCTTCATCTCTGAACTCAGCCCTCCAAAAAAGAGTGTTCATTATCGTGTCTCCTAAGGGACTGTGACAAGCACATCCAGGCCATTTCAGATGCCCCTATGGCAGTCATGGCTGTCTCAGGTGCTAGGACAGTCATGATGTGCACATCATGATCCCATCCCACCTAGCAAAATGGAGTCAGAGGCCAAGGTAGAGCAAAGTTTGTGCTCAGTCCCCACCTTCCTGGGGCAATAAACCTGGGCCTCAGGTCCAAAGAAGATTACCCACCCAAAGTTAGAGCTACACTGATGGGATGGGGAAATGGGTCTTCATCACACACCTGAGGACTTCCACACATGTGTCCTCTATTGTCCTGGTGATGGTACTCCCAAACCACGTTGAATCCCTTGTGAAGTGAAGGATGTATTACACTTTAAAAAATATTGTTTAGTTGTCAATTGACCTTTATTTTACTTATTTATATGTAGTGCTGAGAATTGAACCCAGTGCCTCACACAAGCTGGACAAGTACACTGCCACTGAGCCACAGTTCCAGCCCCTGTATTACATCTTTTGCAATTTAAAAGCATTTACTGATTCAAATGTGAACATTTAAGATGCAGAAATTATTTAGAAACTCCAAGTTGTCTTTGTTTCTTTGCAAAAAAAATGAATATTTTACTAAATTTAAAAAGGTCCTTTCCTTAAATCAAAGGGGACCTGCAACAAGTATCGTGATTCCCTGAAATTTGAAATGTTGAGATGAGTTCTGTGTAGATTTCTGTACTTTTGGCAAATGGTTTGCAGGCTTAGATGACTAGATATAGAGGGGAGGGAAGAAGAGGAAAAGAATAGCAATGGGAGGAAAAAGGTACAAACTGGCAAGGTGGCATTGCAGGGGTGGAACTGTGGCCTCAGCAGGGTGCTGTGTCCCAGGTATGATTTGCACCTGCTGGAGCCCAGGGGCACCACAATGTGATCCCTCTTGCTTGTGGCAGAGGGTGCAAGACCCTGGAGACCACCAAGAGGGGCAGGCAGGGGGCATTCTAAATAGAGATGGCACGAGCTGAATCCTCATGGCAACTTTTGCTTTGGGGAGTTGTGGGGAGTGTTGCAAATGGTCCAGTGATATTTGTGAAAGCATCTCTCAGGTTGTCTGAGAGTCAGGCATCCCTAAAATGGAATCTCAGCTCTGTGCTTAATTGCATGGCTTTGGAAAGGGGAAGTCACCTCTCTTCAGTTTCCTTGACCCCTAAAATGGAGATAATGAATACCCCTAATGATAAGTTTGGGGCAAAAATTAAACATGTCCCTGCACTTGGAGGTGGCCTACGGAACACCTGGAAGATACATGTGTGAGCACCCTCTCACTGTTCTGGTGTGCCATTGCTGCTCGTGAAGAAAAAGGTGCACTTTTTATTTAACCAAATAATGGCTTTTCACTGCTAATTTGCCTGAACTTAATTCTGCTCTTTTGTGGCAATGAGGTCTGGATGTTGACCTAATTATCCAGGTCTAGAATTAGACTCTACTCCTAAGCTAGGGAGAGCTGTTCCTAGTTGCTTCAACAACATACCTGGTGGTAAAGGGACATATCTAGTCAAAGATTTGTCCTAATCAGCCTTAAGGATGCCATCAGCTAAAGCTGCAGGTAGTGAAGCAAATCTCATTTTCCTCAAGTCCTCACTCATTGCAGCATGTCATCACAGGTTTATGTGTTTTTATCCAACAGAATGAAACAATGTACTGATTCCCAATCCAGTCACAAGCTTAACTGCCCTTTAAACAGGGTATGGTATTTAAAATATTAATTTCATTATCTTCTAGCATCTTATAACTCCAACATGTTGCTCACCATATATTTGCATGTGTAAAGAATCCATTATTCTTCATGGCACAAATGGCTGTTGATTTGACTTATAACCTGAGCTGGAATCTAGCTACTGGGAAAGAGACAGCATGTTTTTCTGAACTGAAGCCTCCCAATGTGGGAGAAAGAATGGAAGGGCAACCAGGCAAGAGGAGCACCACATCTCTCACCTGGGAGGCATGCTTCCCCTCAGAGGGACTCAATGATGCTTGCCTTTTTTGCTGCCAAGTCAGCCAACAGACTGAAAGTCACTTCAAATCACCTAAAGGTCCCCCATCATGGAGGGGGCTGGAGGTCACTATCCAGCTGCAAAGTGCTCAGACCTCACTGTCTACATTAGTTCTCTAGGATATTCTCCATAGAGTCTTGATGTATTCTTTTACCAATGAGTACTCACACACACATTCAGAAAATAGTCACTCTAATACCTGTCAGTCCTACCTGCCGAACACTTCCAGTTTACACCCTCATCAGAAATACCATAGAATTGTAACTCTAGAACCCCTCAACTTGGTAAATCAGATGACTGGCCCTGAGAGAAAATGGCAGGTGCTATAAGGAAGGCACACCTATGATGGGCAGGCATACTCAGAGTGGCCAGTGTCAACTGCAGCCCTCCCAGCATGGCTCAAGACACCACAGCTGTCATGCATGACCAGGACCCCTGCCTGGATTTCCTGGCCACATTTCCCATGACTGCCCCCCTTGTCAGCTTTCTATGTTCCCCTGAGGTCCCTTGCCATTCCTCATCTTTCTCTGTAAAACCTTCTCATCTCCACTTACCCCATGGACTGATCCTGCTTGGAAATGAGCTTCTCAACACTCTGGAGGTTTTCCCCTCCAAATCCTGTGTCCACCAGGTACTCTCTGTGCCCCCTAAAATGTGCCCATTGCCCTTTTCCACTCTTGACCTACCCTATATTTACTTTTCCTCTCTCTTCCTCGCATTTGCATCCTATCCCCAATGCCTGGAACTGAGATACTCAGTAAATGTTTGTTCAGACAAATACTGAATCAACATTTACCACAGGAACTCAGCACACACCAACCAAAGATACACACCCTTTCTCCACCTAAACCTGTGTCTGGAGAGCTGGGATGTGAGGCCATGTTTCCAGCAGAAACTGTGGGGAATAAGTGGAATCCCATCATGCCTCCAAAAGAATCTTCTGTCCACTCTCCTCCCACTTGTGAAACAGGTGACCTGACCAAGTCTGAGGGTAACAGAATCAAGACTGGACTCTGCCCAATGGGAGAGAGCAAATAATCTAATCCATCGCTGCTGCTGACACTCACCATCATCGTCTGGTCATCATCATCATCATGCCATCATCCCCATCACCATTATGTCACTGTCATTGTCATAACCATTGTTGTCATCCCCATCATCACTGTCATCATTATTATCACCATCACTGACATCATCATTGCCACTGCTATCCTCAGCATCACTATCATTACCAACTTTAACACCACCATTACCACCACCATCACCACCATCACCGCCATCACTACCACCATCAGCACCATCACTGTCATCACCACCACCATCACCACCATCACCACCTCACCACCACCATCACCACCATAACCACCACCAGCACCACCATCATTGTCATCACCATTATCTCCATTGTCATCATTGTCATTATCACCATTGCTGTCATCATCATCACATCATCATCCCCAGATGGAAGGCATCACCACAACCTTTGAGGAGAGACCACAATACTTAGGGTTAAGCTCATAAACAAACGTGGCACAAGAAATCTCAATGACTAAGAATCTAGTGATGATGTGGTTTTGTACATCCAGGAAAGATGGGTGTGAAGCTCTTGTATGTGAGCACAAGAGGGCCTGGTGAGCGCGTCATGATAAAGATTGAGAGTGACCTGCTGTGCCCACTGTGGCGAGTATCTTTCTCACACAGAAACCAATCAGCCTGAGGCAGATAAAGGAACATTACAGATAAAATACAAATATGCCATCCTGAAGAGCAGGGCAGTAACAAATTTAGTGTGAGGCAGTAAACTTCACTCTGTTATTCATTCTGTTATTCATTCTGAAGAAAAACATAACATACAATTAGCAAGGTTGCATATTTCCTAAGAATGTTTGTAACATGATATTCTGGAATAATGACTGTTTTCTCTATTTCAGAACTTGCTGGGTAATCCATGTGAACTTCCATTGTTTCATGGGGAAAGAAATTCATGAGTTTGTTAAAGCTAAAAAGGGCCATCTATTTTACTTATTATTTGTAGTTTCTTAACTAATTTATTGCTTTGGTGTGTTTGGTGTCTCACATTTTCTCATGGGAATGAGTTATTGCCCACAGGTAGCTGGCTTGGAGGGGATGCCCAGTAGTGAGTCAAGGGGGTGGTCAGGAGAAGGAAAAATGAGATATCATATTTCTATGAAGCCAAACACAGAATTAGACTCACTGTACAAAACAGAGGTGCTCCTCAAAGGTGCTTCCTGTAGAATCCCCCGAATGGGTCATGGTTTGGGGAGAGATCACTTTAACTTTCAAGTTGCTTTCCTTCATTTCTCCTTGATCTCCAGTGGGTGGAGGCCCCTTTCAACTCAGCATGAAGTGCATCCTCTATCTGGCCATTAGGAAGGTGGATTTGTGCCCCCCTGAGTCTGCAGAAAGAGACATCTCATGAAATGCTTTGTGAGACCGCCAAATGTCACTCCACCCTTTGATACACTCTGCAATAAGTAGGATTTCCCAAAACCAAGGGGGAACATGGTGACAGGGTGACCAAGGGCAAGGAGAGTGGGATGCATGGTTTTCATGGGCTCAAATCGGAGCTGTCTTGTCAAATGGCCTTTTCATTTTGTTTTACTGTCCACACCTCAATCTCCTCAAACTCAAAATGAGAAGGTGATCCAACAGCCAGGATGATGTGGTTGACACAGGCAGGGCAGCTTTTCCATGACAATTTATCTTGTGTATTCTGTGTTCAAAGCTGGGAATGCCCACCTAGGTGTGGCAGTGAGAAGTGAGGGCAGTTTTGCCACATGGAGTTGGTCCAAGGCTCTGTAGCATTGAGGCCCTGGGTTTCAAGCATGTAATCGGCCAGGATGCCACTGGTGGTGGGAGGACTCACCCTGGACTGCTTAATGACCTGAGCACAGGATCACAATGCACCAGCTCACTGCCCCCCACTAACTGGTCCCACCTTGTTCCACTCTCAGCAGCAGCTGTGAAGTCTGATTTGCTCTCTCCAGAAAGAGATGAAGACAGGAGTCCAAGAAGTCAGGCCCTCCTCCTACATGCAGCACCCTTTAAGGACCAAATCTGGATTGACAGTCACACTCACTTGTTATCCACAATCCATGGAACCTCAAAGATGCTTCCCTCACTTTTTCCAGGAGGATTCAGGCAAGATCACTGAGCTTGTGATCCTCCTGACAGGTCCTTGCCCACTGAGTTCCCAAACAGCGCCTTCCCCCAGTCCAAGTGAACTGTGTCCAAGGCCATCCCATGAAATACCAGTAGCCTTCCTTCCTCTGACTCTAGGCAGACAGTGCCATCCTCATAGGTAACCAAGGTCCCATGCCCAGAAGGGCTCACCAGTTGTTCTACTGTGCTATGCTCACCATTCTGGAATCCTCAACAACTTCATCCTTGAACCTGTGCTTTGGAAGTGCAGGCTAGTGGAACAAAAGGCAGTACAGGAGCACAGAGCACCTACAGCAGGCATGGCCATCCATCCTCACCTTCCCAGTCACCTGCAGAGCCTGCAACACACCAGGAGCATATGAGGCTAGGGCTGCCTGGATGCCTTGGTGGTCAGCAGAATACGTAGAGAGTACTGCAGATGCACCCTGGGAGACTGTGGAAGAGAAGCTACTCCAACAGGTTGCTCCAGTACCTAACCACAGCTTGCTTTGAATGCAAAAAGAAAGCAGCAGCATTCTAAGAAATATGACCAACCAAAAAGCTGCTTGGTGGATTCCTGCCCTGGGTCAGCCAACCGTTCAGGCTACAGTGAAGCCCAGGAAGGAGATGGAGGAGAGAACAATGCCGAGGTGCTTCTCTTGCCAGCTCCTCTTGCTCATTGGCACACTGAGGCAGAGCTGGCTGGCAGGTGGCTTGCAAACCAGGAAGTGAAAGAAACAGGAGAATCCATTTGTGCAGTGTTGATGCCATTCTAGAAAGAACACAGGACATGTGCCTTCCCAGAAAGGAAATGTGGACTTTCAGATGTGGGGGTTCTTCACCCAAACTCATTTTCTGACAATGTATTGGAAACTGGAATCCACAACTTAAAGATAACTGCAAAATTCATGCCAGTAACTTAGAAATTTTTGGTTTTCTTGACTCAGAAAAGCACTAAATAGCGAAATAAAAAAAATCAACATAAAGAATTGAGAGAGAGGCCACAGAAGAATGGCATATGATTCCTATTTCAATACTTTAAGGTCTTTTTATCCCTTTTGAACAAGGAGCCCCACAATTTTGTTTTATGCTATGCCCTATCTGACCTGCTCCCAGTTTGAAGGTGTCTCAAATATGTGAAATGATTTTGACCCTGTTTTAATGATATCCTACTTGGATGTAAAGCTGGTACCTTACAGTTGCTGCAGCCCCTCCATCACTTCATAGGATCAAGCCCATGGGGGGTGTGCTAGCACTTGCTTTAAGGGAGACCTTAGCATGAAGTGGGAGGAGGAGGAGTTCTCACCAGTGCAATGAAAAATAAAGACCTTAAGAAGGAAGTTAATCAAGCTACTTCTGAAAATGACAATAAAAATTTGTTTGCACTCCTAATACACTGCTTCCTAACAAATAAATGTACCCTTTAAAATCTTTTAAACTTCCTCTTAGCTGTATATAAAAACAGGCTTATTAGTCTCAGTTGGAAATTTCTCAATGGCTAATAATAGAAAACTGAAATCAAAATGGGTATAAAAAGTTAAGACAATTTATTGTTTCACTTAAAGAGTCACAACATATCCCAGTTAACCATATTTTCACAGACATGGTGTTTTTGTTTCTTGTTGTCTTTTCCATTGCACTGGCTATGTCCCAAGCATGCCTCATGATTACAAGATGGCTGCCAGAACTCCCAGGCACATGAGCTTCCTCATTCATATTTCGTTTTCTAGGTATGTGTGATTCTGAACTGATAGACTGTAAGTCTAAATCAACTTGTATCTGTATGTGCTACCATATGCACAAAGGTTATCTGAAAAATGAAGTCAATGCAGAGAAAAAGATATCTGAGGCACAGAAAGAAAGCAGTAGAGAATGGCTAAGATATTGTCTAAACAGCTGGACAAAACTATAACTGAGATCATACCCTTTTTTGGGGGAGTGGGGTACCATGGATTGAACTGAGAGTCACTAGACCATTGAGCCATCTTTCCAGCCATATTTTGTATTTTATTTAGAGATAGGGTGTCACTCAGTTGTTTAGCACCTTGCTGTTGCAGAGGCTGGCTTTGAACTCATAATCCTCCTGTCTCAGTTTCCAGAGCTGATTGAATTATAGGTGTGCAGCACCATATGCAGCACAATTCTTACTTTTGACTTACAACTAATCCACAAATCCTTGGTTTTTTTGCTCGTTTGATGGATTTCAATTATTGTCAACCAAAATAAAAGACAATTAAAAGAACTCTTTAGCACCAGACACTCACTGGCCATGGTTTCTTACAGCTCCAAACCCAGAGAGAAAGGACACTAAGCAAGCGTTTGGAAGTATAAATGCCATGCTCCTGAGAATCTGGTCATGATGTGAACTCCTTGAACAGTAGCCATATCCACCCTCCTGCAAGTTTCAATTTCTGAAAACCTGGTATAGAGAGGACTGCAATATACTTCAATGCAAATGGTCACCATGTTCTTAAAGTGTTAGTTTTCCCTACTGCCAACCCCAACCTTGAAGTTTTACAAAATAAAGAAGATTATATGTCTACAAATTATTTTCATGAAACGTGACATCATTCTACTGAATGGGGGCAGTAGAGGAAGGAAACAAACCTAGGAGTGTTTCTCATTGTCTATCTCTCCTCCTTCAGTATATGTGAATATCCAAGGGATTCCCCGGTCCCCTGCTGGGTCTCTTCTGATCCCTGTACTGGGAACAGCAGGGGTATAAGAAGCTTTGATGAAAGCTCAGTTTTAAGTGATTCATTCACCTCCAGTGTGTTATTTTGCTCACCTACGTCATGCAGCTCCTGTCAGGACACAGAGCCACCAGCTCACACCCAGCCACCTCTTTCCCCTGAGATGACCTGACTTTGGGAAGAGGAACTGCTCCCTTCCTAAGTCCTCTGCACCTGCTGGAGGTGAGGACTGATGTTTTCATATACTTGCAAAATTTGTGTCTATTCCTAAATGGTGAATCTTCCCATGTATTCTCCTGGGGAGCTTCACAAGGTGCTGTCCCTGCATGCCCTACTCCTCTTCCACAGCTGGTTTAAATTTTCATCTTTGCCCTGCATTTTCTGATGAGAGAGAGAGAGGCAAGCCCAGTTGGGAGACTTTGAAATGCTGAGTGCTTCCTTCATCTGATTTTCTATAGAGAACTTTTATTCTTTAATGCTCTGCTTGCATTTAGCCTGGCTGTCAATTTTGGTCCTACAAAGTAGATTTTCCATGAGGTCTAGGTGTTCTCCATTTCTAAAATCACTTTCTGTGTCCAATTCCCAGTTGCTGCCCTCTGGGTACCTTCCCCAAGGAGGGCAGGCAGGTGTTGTTTTTACCAGAGTCCCTAGCAGAGGCTGGGCAGATCATCTTCTATTCAACCAGATCCTCCCCTTTTCTCCTGATTGGCTCCTGTGAAAGCAGGCCAGTGTCCCCTACTACCCTCCAGGGCTCTGTGGTCCTGTTGGGCTTGGACCCATTGGGATTGGGGCCTTTTGTTTTTGGTGATGACAGACATCCTAGAATGAGCCACTGACAATTAAAAGGAAAGGTGGAGCATTCTATTATTCTTGGAGAGGGTATGCTTTATTCTTGGAGAGATAGACTATTTCAAATTTGTATTACTTTCCATGAAACTCATTCTCTGGCTTGCTAAGAATGGTAACCTCGGTGGAGGGAAACTTGGTTCTTCATAAGCTCAGCAAGCAGGTGACACTGGTCTTGAATTTCATGAAATCTTTTTTAACTCATGTACAAATAACTGAATTACCATTTTTGCCTCCTTAAAATGAGTGTTTACTGTAGAGAGCATTACCGCAGACCTTGCCACTCTCTGCAGAGCAACACAGGCCTGATCATGAGCTTCAGATACCACCAAAAGCACCTGCCCCACTCTCAGGACCTGGAAGTGATGGGGTAGTGGTCAGCACTGAGGGGCCCTGCAGATCTGCCTCTGCTTGCAAGTCCTCTTCTGGGGACATGGAACCCTGTGGATTGTTCTGCTTGGAATCTGAGGAAGAGCCTGGAAACCAGAGAGCATTGTCAGTAGGCCGAGAGATGGAGCCAGGTTCAACAAGGGAGTGTTGCCTGTTGTCCAACCTCTTGTATTTGAAGGTCATGAGGTACAAATAGGTAAGGATGCTTATGGTCAGAGGTGACCAGCTATGACTGCCAAGTCTGACCCCAGAGAGTGTCAAACCAAATCAAGTGTATGGAAGCTTAGCCAGTCGGTCATATTCTGTACCTGTGGTTCAGGGCAGCAAGGTCGGGGCCTCTGCAGAGGAGGCACATGTGTCTTGTCACTGTCTGTGGCTCCTTCACTTCTCCATGTAGACACTTTCTACAGCAGCCCAGCAGCTGATCTGCTGAAACAAGTCACAGGAACCTCCCTTTGGTGTCTTCCTGCTGACTGCTCAGTGTACTTGGAGGCAGGTAGGGGGAGAGGATCCTCCAAGTACAGGAATTCAGCCCCAAGTGCAGGGAGAGAAAAAGGAAGGGCTTTCCAAGGGTATCTGGATTTTGAAGATAATTGTTTTCCTTGTGATGTTACTTATGCTGAGTGCAATTTACAGTGGGTGGACAGATCTTAAGGGCATAGCTCTGAGGACTTTTATAAAGCCTTCACTAACACAATGAGTCCTGGGTCAAAATGAAGGACACCTTTCCTGGGAAGCACAGGTCCTGGTGGAGGTAAGCATGTTCGCTTTCAATTCTTGGAGCCTGGTTTGCCCACTGCTGCCTGTCAAGCCATGAAAATGTTCATGGACCCTTTTCCATGTTCACCCTCCTGCAGTTTGCGAATCTGAATGGACCAGTAGTCTGCTCTTCCTTCTTTCTGAAGAGCACCCGCCACTTGAGGATTGGTCCTGACCATTCTCTCAGTGGCAACTTGGTGGCTTCTTCCCTGTGAATAAATCTTCTATCCACTGTGAATAAAGCGTCTGGGAACAATGTTGTTCACATCTCCATCTCCATTGTGGTTTTATTCCTCTGGTAGAATGCCAAAGAGTGTGGCTCAAGGTAACATGGTGAGTGCTTAACTTAACAAGGAAGTGTCAAACCCTTTTCCAGATGGTGACAGTATTATGCTGTCCTCCAACAGCATGTACATTTCACTTCCATGCTTTTGTCAGTGTTGGGTGTTATGCACAACAGAGGGTGTGTGTTGCAGGACTTAAACAGGGCTACAATTTCCATTCCCCAATGACAAAGGAAGTGGGACACTTATTCTTGCATTATTCCTAGAACTTTGAGAACTTTCTATTAAACTTTTCTGTCACTTTTCAATGTGTTGCTTATCTTTGTATTGAAATGCAAGAGTTCTTTCATTCTAGATAAAAGTCTTGAATTAAGAATATTTTTTCTTCTTCTATACATTTCCCATGTAGTTTCATAAAAATATTTGAAATTATATATAGATATTTAACTTTTTGAAGGCTGATAAAAAGAAAGATCTAATTGTAGAGAGTTCTCTCCCATTCCTTGGCCCATGGTTTCATTAGATTATTAACATTTATTGCTATTAGACTCTAGGACATTCTGATATATTTTGAAAATTAACAGTTTGCATGTGTTTCCTCCATTCTGCAGGTTTTTCTCTGCCCTAACTTTCTTTATTTGTCTCCTTTTGCATTATGGGTTGATTGTATCCACTATCTACTCTTGTTTTTGTTGTCCATACTATTGATGTTGTGTTAACACACACACACACACGCGCGCGTGCGCCCAAGAACAAAAAGAGTTAGTTGCCAAGACTATTGGGAATGACTGGGCAAGGAATTTTATTTCTTAGTTTTTTTTTTCCCTAGGAAGTTTATAGTCATAGGTCACACAGTTGAGGCTTCCATCCACTTTGAAGTTATTTGCCTGTGTCAAAAGATAAGCATCTTGTTTTAACCTTTGGCATGTGGGCATCCAGTTTTCCAACACCTTGTGTATTCTTAGCCCCCTTGTTGAAGATCAGCTGTGTATACAGGTATGGATTTACTGCTGGGCCCTCTGTGCTCTTCCATGTATCTCTAGGTTACTTTTTTTACCAGTACCATGACTTTTAAATTACTGTAGATGTGACCAAAAGCTTGATCCCTTAACTTCTGTTCCTGTCTAAGGGTTTTGATTGGTTTGTTTTACAGTTTTGGCTGTTTGAGTTTTGTTTTTTTTTTTTTTTTGAGTGTTTTTATGAATTTTAGATTCATTCAGTTCTCTTTCTGTAAAGCATGGTGCCATTGGGACTTTGATAGGAATTGACTCAAATCCATAGATGGCTGTGTTAGTGGGAATATTTCCACAGCATCCAATCTCCTATTCTATGAACCTGAGATGCTTTTGAATCTGTGTCTTTTTTAAAATTGTCCAAACCACACTTTGTAGTTTTCAATATGAAGACCTTTTACTTGCTTACTTAGGTTTCTTCCTGATTATTTTGTGATTTCTGATGCTATTATAAATAGTTATTTTTCTAAATCCCTTTTCAGACAGATCATTAATCATATATAGAAATTCAAGAGAGTTTTATAGGTTGATGATGTATTTTACAACTTTACTGAGTTCAGTTATTATTTCTCACTGACTTTTTTTATGGAGGCATTAGCTGTGTATGTTATTTGCTATGAAGTTTTCATATATGGCCATTCAGGTGTTGAGTTAATTTCTGGATATTTCTAGATATTGAGTGTTTTTGTTGTGAAGGTGTTGAATTTAACAACCATGGGACCTACATCCTTGATTAAGTTGATTTGGTGTGTGACAGATGACTGTTATAAGATGCTTAGGGAAATGAAAATCAGAACCTCCATGAGATTGCACAGCACATACTACAGCTCTGGGTGTTCTTATCTCAAACCCACAAAAGATAACAAATGCCAGTGGGGACTAGAGGGACTGGAATCCCTCTGTTGGTGGGAATGCAAAAGGATTTGGCTGCTATGGAAACCGGTATGGCAGTTGCTCAAGAAAGTAGACCTGGAACTCTCAGGAGCTGGCCACACCACTTCTGTGTATTTACTCCAAAGAAATGAGATTGAGATTTGAAAAATGTATTAGCACTTCCATCTTCATTGTATTGTTAGCCACAAGAGTTGAGATGTGGAAACCATCTCCATGTCCCTCAAAAGAGCCATAAGTTTACAGATTTTGGCTGATCACCCAATGGAGCCTTAAAGACAGAAAGAAGGCCTGCAGTTCACAACAACACAAGGGAGTCCCAGAAGGCCAAGAGAAGTGGGCCAGTTCCACAACCAACACTGTGGGACTCCACACACAGGAGGTCCCTAAGATGGTCCAACTCATAGACAGAGAGAGTAGGAGAAGGGTTGCCAGGGTTGGGGGATTGGGACCTGTCAGTTACCAGGTCTAAGATTTCAGGGATGCAGAAGAAGCAGTTCTTGAGAGCTATGCAGTGGGTTTGCAGGCCACACTGCTGTGTCTTGGAACTTACTGAAGTGGGCTGCTCCCCTCTTCAATATTCTTACCAAATTTTAACAAGGAATAAAGAAATGGAAGTACAATAAATTCTACAGAGGTCTTGGAACATTTTCTAAAAAGAAAGCTCCTGGGTAGAGCTGGAGCCCCAAGGAAGTCTGTGGGTGACAGCATGGATCTGGGTCGACCCTTGCCAGGGCTCCAGCAGGATTCAGCCAGGTGGTCCTTTGCCAAGCCTAAGCTCCAGCAGGCATCTGGTGGAGGGTGGATGTAATACTGCTGAACCCATGCCTGGGCTCCCTTGCACTTCTGCAGGATGAATCAGGGCAGAGCCTGAGCTCTGTTGGTGGTAAGCCCAGGTGGTGGAGGGATGACCATGGTCCTACCCTGGATCTGGACTCTCAGAGGTGTACTAATAGGATCAGGGCTGAGCCCTTGCTCCACCAGGTTTCTACCTGTGAGCACAGGCAGACCAGGCCTGGGCCTGAGGTTGGACGAGATCTTCAGGTGGGTGGATTCATCCTGGTAGAGGCCTGAGCTCCTGGGTGGGGGAATCTTGCTTATAATTGGAGGTTGTATTGGGCAGAGCCTAAGCTCTGGCAGAGATCTGTCAGAGGTGGGAAGGAAGCAGACCTACCTTGTCCTGGGCTCAGGCACAGGTCCTTGAGTCAGAGAAGGGCTGTGCTTGAGCACCTGAGGGTGTCTGCTGTTGGCGGATGTAGTCCTGGTCTGGCCTGAGCTCTAGCTGGGGTCAGCTGGTAGCAGAATGGAACCTTGAACCAAGCTCCCTCCCTAGCTTGTGGTCTAGGTTGAGCTGGGCTGGGGATGAATTCCTGCATGTGTCCACTGGTGGATGCAGGCAGTCCTGAGTAGAGCAAAGGCTCCAAGGAGATCTGCAGTTGGGCATAGGAAATCCAGGGCTGAGCCTTGGTGTGGGTCCATCCCGCCACCAACACACCACAGCCCAGGCAGAGCCTCAGGCCAGAACTGCCTCTGCTCACCAGGAGACCACTGCAGGAGCTCAGCTCCACTTCAGATTCTCGCCACAGGTCCTGCCTGGGAGCCTAGGCCCAGAGTGTCCCAGGTCCATTAGGACACTAGCAGACTGGCACAGAAGCTCAGGCTTGACCCAGGACTGATTCCACCAACTAGCAGACCCCTCCTGAGTTCTGTGTCTCAGGCTCCGCCCAGGATTGACTCCTCCCACTGGTGGAAACCTGCCAGAGTTTATTCCAGATCAGCCTGGCTGACAGGCCCTGGAGCCTGGACCCAGGAAGGCCTGGAAAATCCCGCCACCAGGGGATCCCTGCAGGAGCTCAGGCCGGGCTCATGATATTCAACCCACCCACAGATCCTCACCAAAGCTAAAGCCCTGGGCCGGATTGCCTCTGCTCACAGGCAGACACCTGCTGGAGCTGAGGCTCAGCCCAGATCAGCCTAGTGCTGTTGTAGGCATCCACATCCAGGGTAGGATCCCCGCCACCAGCAGATCCCCTGCGGGAGCTTTGGCTCCGCCAGATCACCTTGTTGAAGTGCAAGGGAACCTGCCCAGCATTAAACCCAAGTTTATCCCGCCAACCCCAGATCCCTGCTGGAGCTTAGGCTCAGCTCTGCACCACCTCTTGGGACCTGCACGGGAGCCCTGGCAAGGGTAGTTGCGGTTCCATCTCTATCTCTTCACCTGTAGACTGCCGCTGAGGCTCAAGCTCTGCCCTGGAGCCGGGCCCCAGGGTAGGCCCAGGTTCTACCAGGTTCTGCCACCTGCTGATGACTCTAAGACCTTAGGCTCAGCCCAGGACTGTTTCTGCTCAATGGCAGACATTCTTGGGTGCTCAGGATCGTCCCAGATCTGCCAGGAGGACCTGCAGCAGGAGCCTGGCCTAGGGTACCCAGGTCCTTCCCACCACCAGCAGACCCCTGCAGGAGCTCAGGTCCATTCCTGATCTTCCCTGCTAAACCTGCATGGGAGGCGGGCCCAGAGTAAGACCAGGCCATCCTGCCAGTGGCTGACCTCCTCCAGAGCTCAAGCTCCGCCCAAGATTGCCTCCACCCACAGGCAGACGCCCAGCACGGCTTAGGCTTGGCCCAGATCCCCCTTGACTACCTGAACTGGAGCCGCAACCAGTAGAGGCCTGGGTCCCTCCTGACACCTGCAGACCTCAGCCTGAGCCCAGGCTCAACCCAGGACCACCTCTGCCCACCCGCAGTCACCCTCAGCGGCAGGTGAAAAAATTATGACTTCAACTAGAAATGTAGAAGAAGATCCAGGATTCTAAGCTGCCAAAGGGCTCTCTGCCACTTGCTTGAAAACAGTATTCTGGTGATGTTCCTGTGGCTGTCATCACAGCTCACCAGAGCTGACTCATACCCCAAGCTCATACAAGTCCAAAAAAAAAAAAAGAAAGAAAACAAACTGCCCAATACAAATGGGAAACGACAAACATAGGCCGTTTATAAAATGACATACCAAATAGTTGAGATGACATTCCATGTCAATATAGTAATCCAAAGAAAATATAAAGTATCTGTTTCTGTGTGTGTGTGTGTGTGTGCGTGTGTGTGTGTGTTTGCTAATCAAAGACAAAGAATAAAGGGAATGAGAAAAGTTAATAGTGACCATGTTTTAAAATATAATTGTCATGCTCTGATAATTTCAAAGCAAAATTGTCATAGGCCTTCTGCAGAAAAGTTTCAGAACATATACCAAATTTTAAAGTGCATGCTTTCCTTAGCCCAAGAATTTCAATTTCAATAACACATTTATTGTCATTGTGGTAAATCTTGAAAATTTACCATGAAATCTATCATGGTAGTCAAGGTCCCCAGCAGCTGGAGATCAGACCCCAGGTCCCTGGGGAATGTCACTGGACACCATGCTTGGCTCACACCCATGCCTTTCCTGGGGCTGCTTAGGCTCATAAAAAGAAAGATCTAATTGTAGAGAGTTCTCTTCCATTCCGTAGTGCATGCTTTCATTATATTATTAACTTTTATTGCTATTAGACTCTAGAAAATTCTGATATAGTTTGGAAATTATCAGTTTACAAGTGTTTCCTCTCATCTGCAGGTTGTTCTCTGCCCTGACTTTCTTTATTTGTCCCCTTGTGCATTATGGGTTGATAGTGTCCATTATCTACTCTTGCTTTTGTTGTCCATGCTACTGATTTTGTGTTAAAAAACAGATACACACACACACACACACACACACACACAGAAAAGAACACATAAGAGTTAATTTTCAAGACTATTGAGAATGACTGGACAAGGAAGGTTCTTTCTTCGTTTTTTTTTTTTTTTTTCCCTAGGAAGTTTATAGTCATAGGTCACATAGATGAGGCTTCCACCCACTTTGAAGTGATTTGCATGTGTCAAAAGATAAGCATCTTGTTTCAAACTTTAGAATGTGGCATCCAGTTTTCTAACACCTTGTGTATTCTTAGCCCCCTTTTCAAAGAGCAGCTGTGTATACTGGTATGGAAGCTTGATCCCTCTACCTCTGTTTCTGTCTAAGGGTTTTGAATTGTTTGTTTTATCGTTTTGGCTGTTTGAGTTCTTTTGAGTTTTTTTTTATGAATTTTAGAATCATTCATTTCTCTTTCTGTAAAGCATGGTGCCATTGGGACTTTGATAGGAATTGCCTCAAATCCATAGGTGGCTGTATTAGTGGGAATATTTCCACAGCATTCAATACTCTATTCTATGAATGTGAGATGCTTTTGAATCTGTATCTTTTTAAAATCATCCAATTCACATTTTGTGGTTTTCAATATGCAGACCTTTTAATTGCTTACTTAGGTTTCTTCCTGATTATTTTGTGATTTCTGATGCTATTGTAAATAGTCATTTTTCTAAATTCTTTTTCAGACAGATCATTAATAATATATAGAAATGCAAGAGAGTTTTATAAGTTGATGATATATTTTACAACTTTACTGATTTCAGTTATTATTTCTGACTGACTTCTTTTATGGAGGCATTAGCTCTGTATGATATTAGCTACGAGGTTTTCATGTATGGCTATTCAGGTGTTGAGTTAATTTCTGAGTATTTCTAAATTATTGATTGTTTTTGTTGTGAAGGTGGTAAATTTGACAACCATGTGACCTTCTTCCTTGATGCCCAACTGAACTGGAGCTTGCAATCGGTATAAGCTTGGATCCATCCTGCCACTGCAGACCCCAGCCTGAGCCTAGGCTTCGCCCATCACTGCCTCTACCCACCAGCAGATACCAGCGGGATTAGTGGAAAATTTTGGACTTCAACTGGAAATTTAGTAGAACCAGAATTCCCTTTCTGGCCAGGGCTATCTTCGAGGGGCAAAACTTGCTTGAAATCAGTATTTGTCAGTTGCTTCAAAACAATATTTTTGTGGTATTCCTGTGGGTGTCTCCTGGAGCTCCAATGGTTACTCACACATAGCGCTTACACAATTCAACAAAAATAAATAAACCCCTCAGCAAAAATGGGAAAGGCCATATGTAGGTTTTTCATAAAAGATAATATACCAAACAGTTGAGATGACTTTCCACATCAACAATATAGCTATCCAAAGAAAACATAAAGTACATGTGTGTTTTTGCCTATAAAATACAATGAATAAAGAGAATGAGAGAATCTAATGTAGATCGTGTTGAAAAATGAATTTGTCCCACTCTGATAACTGCAATACAAAATTTCCATAAGTTTTCTGCTGCAAAATTTTAGAAAATATGAAAAAAATTTAAAGTGCATGCCTACCTTTAGCTCAAGAATCTCAATTTAAATAACTTATTTATTGACATTTTTACTAATTTTAAATTTTATCATACAATCATTCATTTTACTCTTTTCACAGGCAAATATCAGTACTTTTTAATTCTAGTTTTTTATTTCTTAAAAATATTTTTATATATCTTTATACATATACCTATATTATTATATCTCAGACACACATTTTTCAAAAAGTTAATATATCTTCAGTTGTACCTGTTCAAGATATGCAACAATTAACATGTTAACTGTTTTTAAAGATAGTATGGTTCTATGGCACCAAATAGAATCACATTTGTATACAGGCATTACCATCATTTGTCCATCTCCAGGACTTTTCTACTCGCCAATTCAACTTGTCATCATTCAATACTAACTTGCTGGTTTTCCCCATTCCTAACCCAGGTAACCACCATTCTACTACTTTCTGTCTCTATGAATTTGTTTATTTCAAAGGTGTATTTTAATTCCATAAAAGTACAAGAACAATGTGTGCAGGTGCATGTGTGTACATGTACATGCACACATTCGCCTCCATATACATACAAAACGTGCATTAGCAACCATCTTTGCTTTCTTGCTTTCCACATTTATGTTTATAAATCCTCCACTATTGTGTAAAAATTCATTTATTTTCTTCTAGGACTTTGATGATTAATACATTTAATTTATCAGAGCATGTGGAGATTATTTTGTATTTTTATTTTTTAATTTTTTTTTAGTTGTAGCTGGATATAATACCTTCATTTTATTTATTTGTTTTTATGTAATGCTGAGGCTCCAACCAAGCGCCTCACACATGCTAGGCAAGGGCTCCACTGCTGAGCCTCAACCCTGGCCCCTGAAGTTTATTTTGATGTACATAATAGGACAGGGATTGGATTTCATGTTTCTACCGACATCACTAGGCATCTTCAAAATGGTCCCAATACCACTTACTGAATAATCTGTCTTTCTCCAAATAATTCTGAACACACGAGAAACATTAATTTGTGCATCAACATGCTCCTGTAATCTTTGTCTTCATTCCGGAATCATAACCAAGTCTGGTGGAGCGAGCTCTTCCTAAACGTCCTGCCTTTCCTTAAACTCTTAGGGTTCCTCTACTGTTCTCCTGTTCATATGGCTGTTTTCCTGATGGACTGAGCCCCAGTATACCTGTGGGCTTCTGCACACCATCACAAGATCTGACACTTGTAGTTGATTCTCTGGGGTTTTCTTAGTACAGTAAAATCTGCTGTTTCTCTGTCATGACCCCTAGCTGGAATCTCAAGGTTTGCTGTGCTGGTTGTAGCAGCCTTGCCATTCTTCCTGTGCTGAGGAGTCCTCAGGGCTTTCAAATAGAGGAAAAGAGATGAGTGGCCAAGCAATTTACTAATTACACCACAGTGCAGAGAACCTCAAACACTGTGATGAGCACTGGGTGACTGATACAGTTCTGGGCTCTGGGAACACTGAGCATTATCCCTGACCTCATAAAATCCAAATGACACCCTTGCAGAGGAAATGACAGGCACTAGAGCCCTGAAGCAGCAATGGGGCTGGCATGGCCCTGCAGGCTCCCAAGGCAAGCTGTGGTATGGGTAGTTTCCAGTGGTCCTTGTGGCCCATCATAGGGCTTTGGATTTTACATGGAACAAGATGGAAAGTCACTGTAAATTTTCATGTTATAGGGTAACATGGTCTTTTTTCTTATTTCCATTGTATTGAAGATTTGGCTACATGTTGACCAAAGTTTAATTGTTGAAAACATTGCCCACGAATAAAAGTTCATGAGTTGTTACATAAGCATACAACATTTGTACCATCATAAAGCCTTTATTTTTACCTACTTTTTAAGTTTTTCACTTATTTTAATTAGTTACACATGACAATAGAATGCATTTATGCACTTCAATGTATTATATATACATTGGGTTTGTTTTTAAAAGGCTGCTGGTTAAGGAGCATTGTGAGGGGGCCTAGTGAGGCCTGGGGAGTGCCAGGAGGAGATTCACACTGCATGCTGGAGGTGTGGACCAGTGTTAGAGTCTGTAAACAAGTCTGGATGGTGCCTGGCATTTTGCCAGAGGGAGTGGTTAATGTTAAGGTCTGTAAACAAGTCTGGATGGCTCCTGGCAAAATGCCAGAGGGAGTGGATTGTGAAGTATCGCCAAGGAGCCATTAAGTGTGGAGATTCCTTATTGGTTGACTGCTATATCGAGTTTATGTTAATTAGATAAGCTGTGTGGAATGTATAAATACTGCTCCTTTCCTATAATAAAGGGCTCCCACTCCTGCTGTATCAATCTACACAAGTTCCTCGTCACCCCCCGGTTATTTTGCTGCAGCCGGCCTGCTATAGTAGTAGGTTGTTCAGAGGGTCATGTCTGCATGTATCACTAAGGCAGAGCCAGAAGATGGGGGTGTAGGAAACAGGCCTGGTGAGGTTTTTGCCTTGGGCTTAGGAACATCCCCACTGTTGTATTCTTATGCTGAAAGAGGAGGAGGTGTTCACCAGGGAGGTCGGACCAAGAAGGCAAAGAAATCTGAAGGCATGTGGACCTCTAGACCCTGGGGGCTCTTCACTCAAGGTCCGGGGGCGGGGGGGGGGGGGGGGGGGGGGGGGGGGCACAGTGGGTATGTGGAGCAGAGGAAGCCTGGACCCTCTGTACTTGCCAACACACCAACACAACCCCACTGTCTTACACACACA